>NC_025700.1:9047545-9060739 GCF_000633955.1 Camelina sativa
GCAATGTTTTGCTTGTAATTTTTTTTTTTTTTTTTTTTGGCTTAAGTTTTGCTTATGTTTTATCTATTATTTTCTTTAAAACATAATGAGCGAACTTTATATTTTTCTAGAGCAACTATACCGTATTAGTAGAATTGTAAACAAAATAACTTCTCATAAATACGTTATAAACCTACTAGATTAGGATCCACGCGATGTAAAAATTATAAAGAATATTTTTGTTGGAAGTATATATATATATATAGATATTTTTAGTTACAAAAAATCATATTCATGTTAATACACCAATTTTTATTTAAAATTTATTATAACAATTATTAGAATACTCTAAAACTAAAGTATCAGACCAAAACTTTTGCCAAACATTCATTATTACAAAAATTATTATTACCAAATTTAAAAAATATTCCACAACTTATTCACATGATACTCTACTAGATATCACATATACAATTTTACTGTATGTTTTATCACAAAAATGGTGTTTTTACACCAAAAAAAAATTATTTTTAAATTATGCTCGTTATCATCACCTATAAAATGCCTCTATGAACAAACTAAAACAATTTTATATCCCTTTACTTTCACTATGATATAGTTCTTTTTACCATTATTTTTTTTTGTGATATAGTTTCGTTAATCAATAGTATTGTTAAAATTAATTTGACATCAATAATACTTTTGTAAAATACCTAAACGATTGCAATGGGCTTATGACCAACCAATAAAAGTTGAGTCGGTCACCCACGTTATAGGGATTTGCTATAGCTTGGGGCTTGTCGATTCAATGAAAAAAAAATTATTGATCTTGCATATCCTTATCTAAAAAAAATTCAAAAAGGTATATTAAATCATCACATATGTCTAATTAAAAATCAAAATGAGCTACATAATTTAAAATCTAAACATACTACAACATAAAAAATATAAAAACAAATAAAAGTAATAAATAATGTTATCCTTCATATCTTTAACTGAAAAAGAAATACAAATAAAAAACATATCAAATATATTTAAATCATCGAGGATTTATAATATTAGAAATTAAACCATAACACATGTCACTATCTTTTATATGTGTTGTAATCTTATATAATATTTTAAAATATATAACATAAAAATAAAATATTTATTTTTTGACATGTTTTAACATAATCTCATATCGATAACTTGACATGTGTCAACATCTTAAATTGATAACTTTATTTTTAAGACCAAACTTTAGATAAAAAATAGTTAGTTTTTTTTTTCTTCTAAATTTTCTTGACATGTGTCAAAATCTTATCGATAAATTTGACAAATTTTGCGATCATGTTAGTGGTCAAGTTAGAAGCGAAGTTTTGTATAATGACACATGTCGTAATCACACTAACTACATAGTTTGACATATGTCAATATCTTAAATTGATAACTTGATATATGTTATGATCACGTTAACGATTAACTCAAATTTTTGTAATTTATATAATAATATTGCTAATTTTCCTTTTCTAAACATTTTTGTGACATTTGTCAAAATCTTATCGATATACTTGATAATTGTCACGATCATGTCAGTGATTAACTTTGAAACCAAGATATATATACATATATATATATATATATATATTTATTATATAAATAAAAAAATCCTGCAGAATTAGGTTAATAATTAGAAATTAGTTTTATTTTTACATATATATAAATAACTATTTGTTGTTACTTATATATAGATTTCGTTTTTATCACATGTTTAGAATTTTTACATTTCTTATTTTTAAATATTTTAGATATGTAACTCTTTGACCCCCACCTTTTAGTGGGCTCCATATCCATTCCCAGTCCATTGGTCCACCTTTTTTAATGGGTCTCACGTCCTCTCACTAGGCTAGTGAGCTTAATCGATGGTCGGTTTGCTACGTCCATGAAGGTTTAAAGACTTGTTTACCGTCCTTACAAATCAACACATAATCTTTCCATGTGTTTTGTCCTCACTCGCACAGTTCCGACAATCACTCCCAGAAGGTCATCCATCCTGAGAATACTCCAGATCAAGCACGCTTAACTCTAGAGTTTTCTCAGGACCCTTGACAGAAAAGATATGTGCACTTTGGTGACATAGGAGGCCAAATCAATTTTCTTAAACCTCTTCGCACACCGGGGTGTCACAATTCACCCCCACTAACATATCGCAACGTCCTTGTTGCGCACCAAGACCGTCACCCCCGATGGTGTGAGCCTGGTCGACTCCACACTCGTATGAGTTCAGCTCTGATACCACTTGTAATTCTCCAACCACCACCTCTTAGTGGGTCTCATGTCCACTCCCAGTCCATGGGCCCACCTTTTTAATGGGTCTCACGTCCTTTCACTAGGCCCGTGAGCCCATCCATATCCGACGGTTAGTTTGCTACGTCCGGGAGGCTTTAAAGACTTGTTTACCGTCCCTACAAATCACCACATCATTTATCCCTGTGTTTTTCCTCACTCGCACAGTTCCGACAATCACTTCCCGGAAGGTTACCCATCTTGAGACTACTCCAGCTCAAGCAAGCTTAACTGTAGAGTTCTCTCAGGACCTTTAACCGAAAAGATAAATGCACTTTGGTGACGTAGGTGGCCAAATCAATTCTTTTAAAACCTCTCCGCAAACCGGGGTGTCATAATTCACCCCACTAACATACCGCAATGTTCTTGTTGTGCACCAAGACCGTCATCCCGATGGTGTGAGCCCGCTCGACTCCACACTCGTATGAGTTCAGCTCTGATACCACTTGTAATTCTCCAACCACCACCTTTTAGTGGGTCTCATGTCCACTCCCCGTCCATGGGCCCACCTTTTTAGTGGGTCTCACGTCCTTTCACTGCGCCCGTGAGCCCATCCATATCCGACGGTTGGTTTGCTACGTCCGGGAGGCTTTAAAAACTTGTTTACCGTCCCTACAAATCACCATATCATCTTTCCCTGTGTTTTGTACTCACTCGCACAGTTCCGAAAATCAATTTCCGGAAGGTCACCCATCCTGAGACTACTTCAGCTCAAACACGCTTACCTCTAGAATTCTCTCAGGACACTTGACAGAAAAGATAAGCGTACTTTGGTGACTTAGGTGGGCAAATCAATTGTTTTAAACCACTCTGCAAGCGGGAGTGTCACAAATAGATTTAGAATTGATATGTGTCACCATCTTGTTAATGAGTAACTTTGAAACCATATTTCATATAATAACATGCATGATGTATATAATTTAAAATATATAAAATTATATACTTAAATTTTAAAAATAAAAATTAAAATCATATAATTAAATTTATAATTTCTAACAATATAATTTTGGATCATCTCCTACCTTATTACAAAAAAAAAGCACAATTAGGAAAATAATTGAACTTCAAAATTCAGAACAATAAAATTTCTCTGTTTCTAATTAAATTCGATTGGTAACACAACAGGTTACAATAATTTAAGTAAATAAAGAAAATGGTTAACAATACAGAAATAATAGTTATATATATATTATTTTTTTTGTACCTTTTCATGAATAAAAAAATATGAAGGATTTTAAAATTTTAAAATATAAAGTTTTTTTTTTGATGAGAAAGAAGAACAATGAATCAATGAAGATGTAAATGACTAGAAGAGACCTCTATGATCCGACTCCCCAAGCGACACAGTTGTAAATTTACTCCCCCTTCCTTTTTTATTAACTACAAAAAGACATCTCAAACGTCTTTTTACCCAAGAAAACCACCGAGTTTACGCTACACCTCCCACACCAGATCCTCACCTTACTCCATCGACCATCGTCGCCAGTCACACATGGCCATCCATCAGACCAGCCAAACAGTCTCTCTCTCTCTCCTTCTTAGCTCTCTCTTTCTCTCTCTAGCGATCACACTCCCAGAAACTTCGCGGATCGGATCTTTCTTCTATGGAGGAAGCTCTCTAGTCTCACAATTTTGACTGATTTGAAACGGTTAGGGTTTATTCTCTCGGACTTGGGAACTGTGATGGTGTTTTGTTCAGAAATAGATTGTTTTAGTGCCGACGGTGGGTGAGATAATTAGTTAATTTATCCGGCGGAGTTAGTTTCTCTCTCTCTCTGCTGCGGCGGTGGTGGAATATGGCTGCTTCACCTGCGAAGTTCTTCTTCGGGTTTCTAATTGTTTCCATCGTTTTGTGGATGATCTTCATGTGAGTTCTTCTCTTCCTGCTCGAGTTTTTTTTTGTTGCTGATCTTAGTTCTATTGATGAAACAAGTTCAAATCGAAGTGTTTCCAATTCATTATATGATTATTTTACTTGATCTAGTGGTGCAAATCGTGGCTTACACTTCCAATTCTCGTGCAGACTTTGTTCCAGGTTGTTTGCCTGGATGCTTAGTAGAGTGCTGGGAGCATCTGTTGTGTTCCGTATTGGCGGGTGGAAATGCCTTAAGGATGTTGTGGTGAAGTTTAAGAAGGTGAGCACTATATACTTGACCTGAGCTTTTTATTTGTTAAGGGAGGGAAGAGAAGACTTAAGAGTGTTTTTGCCGTAGCTGAGAAAGAATGTGTCTGTAGAGGCTTGAGAATCAGATCAATGTAGTGGGTGTTGTGTTTTTGCTGTAGCTAAGAGAGAATGTTTCTGTCGAAGCCTGAATCAGATATATGTAGATGTTGTTTCTTTGATGTAGCTGAGATAGAATGTTTTCTTAGAAGCTCGAGTCAGATCAATGTAGTGAATATAATCAGATCAATGTAGTGATGAATGTAGAAGCTTAAACCAGATCAGTGTCCAGGATTATGGATGTCGTGTTTTTTCTGTAGCTGAGAGTTCTGTAGAAGCTTGAATCAGAGAAATGTAGTGGATTGCACCTTTCCTTTTTACATTTCACTTTCTTGGGATTGGTACTATAGTCATCTTGGTTTTAATTAGTGCCATTTAAAACCCAGGTAGTCATATCATTTTTACATGATTGATTGTGTTCTACTGGCCACTGGAACAATAGTTCTTTGCCAATAATTTCTTCGACAACAAAGTTTATCTCAAGGAATGATTTTCTGCTGATTTGAGTGTTTTCCAGGGTGCCATTGAGTCGGTGTCTGCTAGTGAAATTAAACTAAGCTTACGCCAGTCCTTGGTCAAACTTGGCGTTGGTTTTCTTTCTAGAGATCCAAAAGTGCAAATCTTGATATCTGATCTTGAAGTTGTGATGAGGTCCTCAACTTCAACGACAAATTTACAGAAAGCTAAAAGTCAGAAATCTCGAACTTCAGGCAGGGGAAAGTGGATGGTGGTGGCTAATGTTGCAAGGTTTCTTTCACTTTCTGTCGCAGATATGGTTGTGAAGGTAATTGATTTGAGTCCAAATTCTAGACGGAGCTTTAATTTCTCTTGAATAGTACTTCTCTGGAAACCACTTTCATACCTATGTGAAATGCAGACTCGAAAGGTGATTGTGGAAGTCAAGGAGCTGAAGTTGGATATAAATAAGGATGGTGGGACAAAGCCAAATCTATATGTTAAGCTAAATGTTCTGCCAATTCTGGTTCATTTATGTGAATCACGCATAATTTCTGATCAGTCATCTAATGTAAGCTTTGAAAGTTGTACTTCCCCCCAAGCATCTTCGGCCTCTCCAGACAGATCCTCTGCTGCTTTATTTTGTGATGAACTCTCACTTTCTTCCGAGTTTGGACATGACAGGTACCGTCACTGGTATCTGATTTTTAAGTGAAGTAAATCCTCCTTCACTGGATGAGTTTGTCGACGGTTTTAGGAAATTTATTTCACTGTCTAGAATTCTTTGTGACTTTAAAGATTGTTGTGCCCTTATGTTACAGACAATAAATCTATATTGAAACAGTGGTTTGCTCACTGTTGGTACTTTTTGTTCTTCTGAATTTAGGGCAGTAGGTATTGTTGTACGAAATGTGGAAGTTGTATCTGGTGATGTGATTCTCAATTTTGACGAGGATTCATTTCCCAAGAGCAAACAATCATCTGCTCCAGTTCATTCAGATGAAGTTAGAGCGTCAGCTACTGTTGCCTCATTTGCCAAGAAACCCCATAAAGAGAATCAGCTGTTGGCAGCTCTTGCAAAGTATTCTCCGTCGTTTCCTGATAAGGTCAGGTTGGCTTAATGGAAAGTGATTTTACTCTTTTCTTTGTGTAGTTTTGTAACTTTAGAAGAATTTATCCAAGATCTACTGACAGTTTGGTAATACCGAGCAGGTTTCCTTCAGTTTACCCAAACTGGATGTCAGATGTGTGAATCGAGAACATGATCTTCTTGCTGAGAATAACATCACAGGAATTCATCTAAGAAGTGTTAAATCAAAATCTTTTGAAGACACAGGGGAGAGTACACGTCTTGATGTTCAGATGGAACTCAGTGAGATTCATGTATGCTCGTGTGATGGAAATTTTCAGATATTTGATTTCCAAAAACTATTATTTACTATTTTGTGCTGATGCTATGGTCTCGTGGTTCTTTGCAGTTTTTTAAGGAAGCTGAGGCATCTATTCTGGAGATAATGAAAGTTGATGTGGTCTCTTTCATCTACATCCCAATTCAGGTTTGAAAGCCATGACATTATATTTCTATATTTCAAGGTTCTCTAAATTTGACTCAATACTCTGGCTTGTGATAAAAGATGCTTATTTATTTGTGTCTTAACAACTGAATTTCGATTGACACGCTTCCTGCTGTGCAGTATTTTTTTGTCTGTTCTTTCATCATTGTGTGGCTTTTTATATGAGTGTTCATCATCAATAAGGTTTTCAGTAGCTTCAGTTTAATTTTCAGTACCGATGCCCGAACTGTTGCAGGATACATCGGAAGTACATATGTTTTTGAAGAGTTTATCTCTCCTGCTTATCAGCTTTTAAATTTTATTCCAAATATTCCCTTGTACGTTTTTGACTAAGGAAAGCACCTAACCATTTCATAACAGAGAGAAGTGTTTTCCGATTTGTTATTTGTTGTGTATTTTCTGCAGAGTGGAGTTTAATTTAAATGATTTTTCTCTGCTACTCAGATTTCTGTTTGTAGTTTTACTTCTCGATTTGCCTATGAGTTCATGGGCTCTTTTAGTTCTTGCTTGACATTGGTAACAGTAGTTCAGTCGCCAAATATTCCTTATGCATTTATATAGAACACACAGTATGCTATGTTGGTATGCATCAGATTAAGATTTATTTTTCTAAACTATGTAAGTTTATGTTGTTACATATTATTTTGATGGTTACCTTCTCTTTTCAGCCAGTTCTGCCTGTTAGAGCTGAAGTTGATATAAAGCTAGGAGGTACCCGATGCAGTCTATTCATTTCTAGACTACAGCCATGGTTGCGCCTTCATTTCTTAAGAAAGAAAAAATTGGTGCTGCAAGAAAAAGCTCACACACTTGAGAAAACAAAAGCTGCTGATATGAAGGCCATCATGTGGACAGGCACAGTTTCAGCCCCGGAGATGACGGTTATGCTATATGGTATTGATGATTTGCCTATGTATCATGTAAGTAACCTTTTCCAAGTATATCTGTAGTGGTTGAACATGAATCAAACGGTCGTGCTGCATCCCATTATGTGCATCTTGTGCAAGTTAATTTTAGACTTCATACATTAACTGAAATTTATCTGTAGTTATGAGATAGGGCGATAAACCTTCAGATGCTTGATTGTTGAGTTCTTAATTTTGTTGTGCAACATATAAAATGGCTTACTAAATGCTAAACAGTATTTTTTTCTCGGTGTTTTATATGCAGTTTTGTTCGCAGTCTTCACATGTGTTTGCAAATAACATCTCAAGTCTGGGCACATCAGTTCATGTTGAACTTGGTGAATTGAATCTGCATTTGGCAGATGAGTACCAAGAATGCTTTAAAGAACACCTTTTCGGAATAGAGCCAAACTCTGGTTCATTGATGCATATAGCAAAGATTAGCTTGGATTGGGGAAGGAGAGATAGGACATCATCTGACGAGGTTGGTTTCAGAAGTAAATTGGTACTCTCAGTAGATGTGACCGGAATGGGTATCTATTTATCTTTCAAGCGTGTTGAATCTATCATAACAAATGCTATGACCTACAACGTTCTCTTTAAGACATTATCTGTTGCTGGCAAAAAGACAAATAAGACTGGTGGAGTGCAACCATCCAAAGCATCTGGGAAAGGAACTAGGCTTGTAAACCTCAATCTAGAACGTTGCTGTGTAAATTTCTGTGATGATACAGGATTGGATAATACTATCATTGACGATCCTAAATCTGTCAATTATGGATCCCAAGGTGGTCGGGTTTCATTTAAATCACTGGCTGACGGCACACCACGCACTGCGAGCATTCTGTCTACTGCTCCTGAAGCTTATAAAAGACTGAAGTACTCAGTCTCTCTTGAAATATCACAGTTTAGCGTTTGTCTCAACAAGGATAAACACTCAACCCAAGTGGAACTTGAAAGAGCAAAATCCATCTACCAGGAGTATCTGGAGGAGCATAAGCCTTGTTCGAATGTCACATTGTTTGATATGCACAATGCGAAGCTTGTACGTCGATCTGGTGGTCTTAATGAAATTGATGTCTGTTCTCTCTTCAGTGCTACTCATATTTCACTTGGTTGGGAACCTGACGTCCATCTATCTTTTTATGAACTGTTTTTGCGGTTGAGATCCCTGGTGTATGCACAGAGGCATAATGGACCTGAAAGCGGGTGCGATAAAGGCATCTCTAGTGTGAAAGATGGTGGCCCGAGTGAAAAAACAAATCAGTCCAGTTCTGTTGACAAGCAGAAGAAAAAGGAATCTATGTTTGCTATTGATGTGGAAACGTTGACTATATCAGCTGAGGTAGGAGATGGGGTGGAGGTTACGTTGGAGGCACAATCAATTTTTTCTGAGAATGCCTGTATAGGAGTGCTTCTTGAGGGGCTTATGCTTGCTTTCAATGGATCTCGAGTATTTAAAACTACAAGAATGCAAATATCAAGAATCCCTACTGCTTCTTTGAATTTGTCTGATTCAGTCCCTGTAATGACAGGTGGTCCGTGGGACTGGGTTGTACAAGGGCTTGACATGCATATTTGTATGCCATACAAACTACAGTTGCGTGCTATAGATGATTCAATTGAAGAGATGTTGCGAGGCTTGAAACTTATATCTGCAGCAAAAGGAAGATATATTTTATCAAGAAAGAGAGAAAGCTCAAAGCCTAAGAAATCTGGTCCAAAATTTGGCCGCATAAGATTTTGCATACGCAGACTTACTGCAGATATTGAGGAAGAACCAATTCAGGGTTGGCTTGATGAACACTATCAGCTGGTGAAGAAAGAAGCCTGCGAGTTGGCTGTCCGATTGAAATTCCTTGAAGATCTTATACACAAAGCTAGTCAGGCTCCTAAAGGTGCAGAAACAAGTGATGCTTCAGATGAAAGAAGGATGTTTTTTGATGGGGTTGAAATTGATGTCGAGGATCCTTTAGCTATTAACAAAGTGAAGGAGGAGATTCATAAACGTTCGTTTCAATCGTATTATCAGGCATGCCAGGGTTTAGCTCCCTCAGAGGGTTCAGGTGCCTGTAGGGAAGGATTCCAGGCAGGTTTTAAGCCAAGTGCTAGTAGAACCTCTCTTCTTTCTGTTTCTGCCACAGATTTTGATTTAAGCTTGACGGCAGTTCATGGTGGTGATGCTGGTTTGATAGAAGTCTTGAAGAAGCTTGATCCTGTTTGTCAAGAAAACGATATACCCTTTTCACGTTTATATGGAAGCAATATCTACTTGAATACTGGATGCTTGGTTGTTCAGTTAAGGAATTACACACTTCCGCTCCTCTCTGGCACTTCTGGCAAATGTGAAGGTCGTATAGTACTGGCTCAGCAGGTATTAATATTTTTATGTTATCCTTTCCTTTCCCATGCCGTCTCTATATTGTGTATTACTTCTCTTTTGTGATTGATTTTTTTTTTAATGTTTTTTTCTGTGATTATTTTGTTTATTCTAGAGCATAGTAATGGTAGTAGCTGATTTATTTTCTGGGACCTTTAGTTTTAATGGTCTGCTCCAGTACTATATATTTCTGAAATCCAACAAAATTAGTGGTTTCGGATAGTTTCCATCCCCAGACGATTTGTTTCTCACTTCATTCTCAATCTACGCAGAACATAAATGCTCCTATTAGTAAGAGATCAATATTCTTTTCTTGTCGTCCAATGCATGCTTGTTTGGATTATTATTCTTCTTTGCACGGTAGACAAGTTCTCGTAGATCTGTAGTTGTGCATTTGTATGGAGCTGGGATTGCTTATAGATGTAGTATTTTAGTTCATCGTCACAGTGAATTTACTAGCACAATGAAATGCCTGTTGTTATCAGTTGACTGATTATTTAACTGCTTGTAATTGTTTTTTTAAACTAGGCAACATGTTTTCAGCCACAAATTTCCCAAGACGTCTTTGTAGGAAGATGGAGAAAGGTGCGAATGTTCCGGTCAGCCAGTGGCACAACTCCACCGTTGAAGACTTACTCAGATCTGCGTATACACTTTGAACAAGGAGAAGTTTCCTTTGGGGTTGGATATGAACCAGCTTTTGCAGACATTAGCTATGCCTTTACAGTGGCTCTTCGTAGAGCTAATCTGAGTCATAGGAATCCAGGTATGGCACAGGTTATCAAAAAAGAACGAAGCTTACCCTGGTGGGATGACATGAGAAACTACGTTCATGGCAATATTACTTTGTCTTTTTCTGAATCAAATTGGTCTGTCCTTGCTACAACGGATCCATATGAGAGTCTTGACAAACTTCAAATTGTGACTGGTCCTATTGAACTTCAGCAGTCAGATGGTCGTGTGTTTGTCAATGCTAAAGACTTTAAGATAAAATTGAGCAGTCTGGAGAGTTTGATTAGTCGACATTCCTTAAAAGTTCCAGTCGATGCCTCTGGAGCTGCATTTATTGAAGCTCCAGATTTTAATCTTGAAGTTACAATGGACTGGGATTGTGAGTCTGGGAATTCTTTGAATCATTATCTATATGCATTTCCAGCTGAAGGAAAGCCTCGTGAAAAGGTCTTTGATCCATTCAGATCAACATCACTCTCGCTTCGGTGGAATTTCTCACTAAGACCCGAAAAGTTCCATCAGTCTTCCTCAGGAACTGAGAACCCAACAGACGTTGGAACTGTCTACACTTCGCAAGACAAGCCGGACAGCATACCTCTTGCACCACCAGTTATGAATCTTGGAGCTCATGATTTGGCATGGATACTTAAGTTTTGGGGTATGAATTACTATCCTCCACACAAGTTACGTTCTTTCTCCAGATGGCCTAGGTTTGGAGTCGCAAGAGCTGCAAGGTCGGGAAATTTATCTATGGATAAGGTAATGACGGAATTTATGCTCCGTGTAGATGCCACTCCTTCCCTGATAAAGTACATGCCTTGGGATTCTGATGACCCTGCCAAAGGATTGACCTTTAACATGGCAAAGCTAAAATACGAATTATGCTATAGTCGCGGGAAGCAAAAGTATACATTTGAATGCAAGCGGGATGCACTTGACCTTGTATATCAGGGTCTGGACCTTCATGTGCCTAAGGCTTTTATTGACAAAGATGAGCATCCATGCATTCCAGGAAGTGTTCAGTTTTTGAGAAAAAGTACTCAGAATGCTTTGATAGACAGAGTACCCTCTGGGAAGGACCATAAGAGGGATGAGAAGCATCGCGATGAAGGGTTTTTATTGTCTTCTGATTATTTTACAATCAGAAGGCAGGCCCCAAAAGCAGATCCTGAAAGACTGTTGGCATGGCAAGAGGCTGGACGAAGAAATCTTGAGATGACGTATGTGCGGTCTGAGTTTGAGAATGGAAGTGAAAGTGATGAACACATACGATCAGATCCTAGTGATGATGACGGATACAATGTTGTCATTGCTGACAATTGTCAGCGGGTCTTTGTTTATGGCCTCAAACTCTTGTGGACGATAGAGAACAGGGATGCTGTTTGGTCTTTTGTTGGTGGAATTTCAAAAGCATTTGAACCTCCTAAACCTTCTCCTTCTCGTCAGTATACACAAAGGAAGCTTCATGAAGAAAACCAAAAGGACTCCTGTCCCGAAACGCATCAAGGGGAAATGTCGAGATCTTCTGCAAGCCCTGGAAGAAATCTCCCTTCTCAGCCTATGGAAATGGCTAAACCTCCTTCATCACCGTCACACTCGTTGAAAATTGAGAAATCAGATGACAGAGTTGGTATGCCTTGTTTTCTTTCAATGTCTGATATCTATCTTGTTACTCAAACTTTATCAAATTACTGGAATTTCTTAATATAATGAATTTCTAAAAAGATTAGCATTTGACCTGGATGTATGAACAGGTATAGTTGAGACCATTGAATCTGAGGAAGAAGGAACTCGTCACTTTATGGTGAATGTCATTGAGCCACAGTTTAATCTTCACTCAGAAGATGCTAATGTAAGTATTTACTGATGCATAAGAATGCACATTTAATACCCACTTTAGAGCGTTTCAACACTATGGTTCTTGGGTGATTAAGTTTACCAAGCTCGCATTCAAACTTCTCTTGGCATGTGTTATAGCTGTGCACTGTAAATTTATATTATTTGTACAAGGTACACGGTAAATATTGTTAATAACCAAAATTGTCTTTGTGTCTTGGGTTTAAAAAGTGGTGTACTGACTCGTTGATAAACTTTACTTTGATGGATATCAGGGTCGCTTTCTGCTAGCTGCTGTCAGTGGTCGTGTTCTTGCACGTTCATTTCATTCCGTTATGCGTGTTGGTGTGGAAGTGATTGAGCAGGCTCTTGGCAGTGGAAGTGTCCAAATTCCAGATAGTAGTCCTGAAATGACATGGACACGGATGGAAGTTTCTGTAATGTTAGAGCATGTGCAAGCCCATGTTGCTCCTACTGATGTTGATCCAGGTGCTGGATTGCAGTGGCTCCCGAAAATTCGCAGAAACTCCCCAAAAGTGAAGCGTACTGGGGCTCTACTTGAAAGAGTTTTCATGCCTTGTGACATGTATTTCCGGTATACTAGACACAAAGGTGGAACCCCTGATCTAAAGGTAACACCAATTCCTCATAGTGTGTTTTGGTCAAAATTTCATTGCATCGTCTCCAGAGACATGTTTCGTCGCTTTCTTGTGCATAGGAGAACAGTTATAATTCCTCGTTGATAGTGCAACAGTTATAGGAGAATTCTGAAACATGTCATAT
>NC_025700.1:9061494-9064757 GCF_000633955.1 Camelina sativa
TATTAATTTCTTTTAAGTAATTTAATTCTTATTTATACATTTGCAGGTGAAACCACTAAAAGAGCTCACTTTTAATTCACACAATATAATAGCTACAATGACATCTCGGCAATTCCAAGTTATGCTGGATGTGTTGACAAACCTTCTCTTTGCAAGGCTTCCAAAGTGAGTATTGAACCTGAATAATATTATAGGGACCCACATTTTCATGTCAATATTCTGCATTTTCTCTTGTTTCTTGCTGTAACTAGCCTTAAATAAACATATGTGATATTTTGAATCCATACCCCCTTCAGTTTGCTGATGATTAGGGCTAAACGTCAAATACTTTTTTCTTCTTTGTTTATTTTTCAAACATGTCCTAGCATTAAGGAGATCCGTTTTATGATCCAGGCCTAGGAAAAGTAGTCTCCAATGTCCCACTGAAGATGAAGATGTTGAAGAGGAGGCTGATGAGGTAGTTCCATACGGAGTTGAAGAAGTAGAACTTGCAAAAATCAACCTTGAAGAGAAAGAGCGAGAACGAAAGTTGCTTCTTGATGATATTAGAAAATTGTCACATTCTTCTGACAATACGGATGACACACATATGGAAAGGGAAGGTGAATTGTGGATGATTAGTACCAGGAGATCCATTCTGGTAAGACTCTACGGAAAGAAGTTTGCTTCATGATTCATTGGTTACTGCTTCAACTTGTTTCATTCACTAGTGTTAGCTGTGCATGCAACTATTCAATTAGAGATTTCTGGTCTTCCTAAGCATCAGCATTATGTTTCTGTTCTTGATGTTGACTATATAAAGTTGATGTTGCAATTTCTGCTGGTCTGTTTTAGGTGCAAGGATTGAAAAAAGAGCTTACATATGCACAAAAGTCTAGAAAGGCGGCTTCTGCATCTTTAAGAATGGCGTTGCAAAAGGCCGCACAGCTGCGAATAATGGAGAAGGAGAAGAACAAAAGCCCATCATATGCTATGTGTATTTCCTTGCAAATAAATAAGGTTGTTTGGAGCATGCTTGTAGATGGTAAATCCTTTGCTGAGGCAGAGATAAATGACTTGGTACGTTTATACATTATGTTCCTAGTCCAATGCCTCTAAAGTGATAGCATCAAAAGAATGTTGTTCGATTATTCACTTACTGTTTACTCTTTAGAATATGGAATGATGAGAGTAACTTGCTTACAATCTTTCCTTAGTTTACTTAATTTATCACTGTCTTGGTCTGTTGGATGTATGCAGCCTGTTTAAATTTAAAGGCGTACATATTAAATTGGGTTTGTTCATGCAGATATATGACTTTGATCGGGACTACAAAGACATTGGTGTTGCTCGATTCACCACCAAGTACTTTGTTGTTAGGAACTGTCTACCCAACGCAAAGTCAGATATGCTCTTATCAGCATGGAATCCTCCACCTGAATGGGGAAAGTAAGTTTTCTTTACATGCTTCTCCACAGCGCCTGTTTTGTTTTCCATGGACATACTACATACTTTGCACTTTGTTTTTGGATTTTCATACAGTAGTATATATTACGGATCTTATTTAGTGTGATGTGACTCTTCTTTACTTTATAATCATTATTTTATACTGGTTCTGACTTTGGGAGTGTGATTCCTTTTTATTTCCACATATGTTATAGTTGACTAAAGCCACTTAACTCTTGTGTCAATTCTGATAAGTTGAAGTTGAATTTCATTAGAGGTGATGTAATTTTATTTACAGGAAAGTTATGCTACGTGTGGATGCAAAGCAGGGAGCGCCAAAAGATGGGCATTATCCACTTGAGCTTTTCCATGTAAGTTTCCTCTTTCAACACTCTGTTACTGGATTTGCAAATTTACAAAAGACCCAACGGGACCAGTAGAATTAATTATCAGTAATTTATATGACTGTTTTACATCTTTTAACTGAGCTATATTTCTTTTCTTGTGTTAAATATGTCTGATAATCGCTGCAAATCTTGTAGGTGGAGATTTATCCTCTCAGAATCCATTTGACAGAGACAATGTACAGAATGATGTGGGAGTATTTCTTCCCAGAGGAAGAGCAGGATTCACAAAGGCGACAGGTCAGATATAACATCCTAATTGCGCCTACAGATGAAAATCTGATTAAAGTAAATTTATATGAATGCTTTTTGGGTAAATATTGTGTCCTGCAGGAAGTTTGGAAAATTTCGACAACAGCTGGTTCAAAACGTGTAAAGAAAGGGTTGGCAGGTCATGAATCTTCTGGAACAACTAGCCACGCCTTAAGGGATGTTGAAGCATCTCGAGTTAGTTCTGCAGCTCTCTCTTCTTCTGCGATTGTGCAGTCACAAACCAATGCAGACTCTGTCCAAGTAGGCTTTAACCCTAGTCTGAATTCAAAGTTTTAAATTTCTTCTCTATTATTCTTTTTTTTTTTTCTGATTTTACTTGCATTCTCTTTGCAGAAACCCAATATCCTAAGCCTCAGATCAAGCACTGGTGGTTCAGCTCAGGAGTTGAGAAGAACATCTTCTTTCGATAGGAGCTGGGAAGAAAATGTGGCAGAATCCGTAGCTAATGAACTTGTCCTACAGGCTCACTCTTGCACTGTGTCATCTTCCATTGAACAACAGGAGGATTCCTCTAAACAGAAGGTCAAAGAGATGAAACCTGTCAAGTCTGGCCGCTCTTCTCATGAAGAAAAGAAGGCTGGGAAATCACACGAGGAGAAGAAATCTAGGCCTAGAAAGATGATGGAGTTTCACAATATTAAAATTAGTCAGGTAAGTAAAGCTAATTTCTAAACCACTTTAAATTAAGGTCGGAAAATGGTTAATTGGTTTGCTTTAACTAGTTTAAATAATTTCAACTCAGGTGGAGCTTCTAGTTACCTATGAGGGCTCAAGATTTGTTGTTAACGACCTCAAATTGTTGATGGATACATTTCATGGTCTTGAGTTTACCGGGACTTGGAGAAGGCTTTTTTCCCGAGTTAAGAAGCACATAATTTGGGGAGTATTGAAGTCAGTTACTGGAATGCAGGTCAGAAATGTCTTGCGTGAATGAATATAGTCATTATGAATCCTCTTACTTATGAAAATGATGTTTAGGTTATGACAAAGATAAGCAAGCTTATTCTTTTTCCATTCAAACTTTCAGGGGAAGAAATTCAAAGATAAGTCACATAACAATCGAGAGTCTACTGACAATGACCTGAATCTAAGTGACAATGATCAAACTGGGAAACCTGATCAACAACAAGTCACATGGTTCAAGCGTCAAAGTGATGGAGC
>NC_025700.1:9065043-9072475 GCF_000633955.1 Camelina sativa
CTGTCAAGTCTGGCCGCTCTTCTCATGAAGAAAAGAAGGCTGGGAAATCACACGAGGAGAAGAAATCTAGGCCTAGAAAGATGATGGAGTTTCACAATATTAAAATTAGTCAGGTAAGTAAGCTAAACTCTAAACCGCTTTAAATTAAGGTCAGAAATTGGTTAATTGGTTTGCTTTAACCAGTTTAAATAATTTCAACTCAGGTGGAGCTTCTAGTTACCTATGAGGGCTCAAGATTTGTTGTTAACGACCTCAAATTGTTGATGGATACATTTCATCGTGGTGAGTTTACCGGGACTTGGAGAAGGCTTTTTTCCCGAGTTAAGAAGCACATAATTTGGGGAGTATTGAAGTCAGTTACTGGAATGCAGGTCAGAAATGTCTTGTGTGAATGAATTATGAATCCTCTTATTTATAAAACATCATACTTATAGAATAAAATGATGCTTAGGTTATGGGGACAAAGTAAGCAAAGCTAATTAGTTCTCTTTTTCCATTCAAACTTTCAGGGGAAGAAATTCAAAGACAAGTCACATAACAATCGCGAGTCTACTGACAATGACCTGAATCTAAGTGACAATGATCAAACTGGGAAACCTGATCAACAACAAGTCACATGGTTCAAGCGTCAAAGTGATGGAGCAGGCGATGGTTTTGTTACTTCTATTCGAGGACTCTTCAATACCCAAAGGCGCAAGGCCAAAGCATTCGTCTTGAGAACTATGAGAGGTGAAGCAGAGAATGACTTCCACGGGGATTGGAGTGACAGTGATGTAGAATTCTCTCCTTTTGCTCGGCAATTAACTATAACAAAAGCTAAGAGACTCATCAGACGGCACACTAAGAAATTCCGTCCAAGATCTCAAAGAGGTGACGAGAAACACTCTTAACCCTACTTAGCTGTTCCCAGTCAGTAACTACTGATTCCTATAGAACTGTTCAAGAAAGTGACCCCCTTGATTATTTCAATCTTCTAATTTGATAGATAAGGATAACAGTCACATTGGCAATTTTATTGTCAACCTCTTGTCATTCACTCAGCTTTTTGATTTGTTTTTTCTTCTTAGGTTCAACATCTCAGCAAAGGGAATCACTTCCATCATCTCCAAGAGAAACCACTGCATTTGAAAGTGGCTATTCAAGCGGATCGTCACCATACGAAGATTTTCGCGACTAGTTACACGTTCTGACCAAATTTTGTTATCCCGGGTAATATAGGAGAAGGGAAAAAAAAAAAAAAGTAAAGTAAATTAAGAGAGAAAGAGAGACATCAACAATATTGTACAGACGTTGGTATATTGGAATATAAATTAAAACCACAGGTCACTTGTTCAATCAATCTTTCCATTTACTTCTGAGTTTGCAAAACGTAAGCCCTGCTTGGTGAAGTGCCTATCAGAGTCGCAGAGACAGCTTTAATTTCATATAAGGCATAAAAAGATGGCTGTTGGGAGTCGCTGAACTTTTTAGTGTGCGTGGAATCACAGCGGCAGGGGATCACCATTCCACCGACAGAGATGAAAATGGGATGAAGGGATATAAACTTCTTCTATTATGTCGCTAATAATCATCACTGTGACATGTTGCCGAACAAGGCCGTGGTGTGCGCCTTGTCAGCTCAAGTGCAAGAGACACTGTCTGTATATAATAATCATTGAGGGAAAATGCCATAAAAACAAAACAAACGCCCAAAAATAACAGTTAACTTCGATTTTAGTAGATAGTATGAAAAGCTTCCACTAAAAACCTGCGTGAAAGGAAAAAACATTATCTAGCTATCTACCAAATTCGTAAATGTCTTCGTATTTTCCGTAATATTATACCACTCTAACCGATGTTAATGCACTGACAACTGAGTTTAATTTCTTCATATGCAATAAACATGTTAATTATATATACAAAGTTACAAACTACAAAGTTATAATGTATTAGATTTGTTTGTTATTTTATGTCATTCTCTGCCTCGTCTCGCATAGTTCTCAAGACAAATGATTTTGCCTTGCGCCTTTGGGTATTGAATATTACTGAACAGAAGTAGCAGAATCAAAATTCGCAGCATATCAGACTTCATGTCGACCAGGAAAAAAAAAACCATAGCTAAAATTTACAAAATGAATGATTAGTTATTGTTTTTATTTTGCTAAATTGATTAGTTATTGTTTGGATGGCCAAATCAACAGAAAAAGTAACTTAATTATATATAACAAGAAAAGGTAGGCGATGGACCATTTTTAGACGTCCAAAAAGAATAGACAAACCAACTAATTAACAAAAAATTTAAAAATAATTATCTTACTACTTTTGCTAATATAAGCCACAGAAGGCCAACCCAACACAATCATCCTGTTACAAATTTGTTTGCTATATAACACAAACAAAATTTAATATGGCTTGAACACTCGCAAAACTCATATTGATTTTCACACAATGGCGACAATGAAAAATATATGCAGTGTTTTGATGATTGTAGTTTTATTTACGATGATGGTTTCAACACATGCAAATACGAAGGATGTGTGTGTTAAGCATTGTGTCCCAAACCAATGTATGAATGTTTCTAAAAAGGCAACTCTTCCTCTATGTGAGAATGCTTGTAAGAAAATCTGCAACGAAAACGAATTTGCGCATGAGGAATACGTCCAGCCTCGAGACAACTGCGGAATATTCTGGTTTTTATGTTAAGTAATACAGTACTTATAGGTACGAAACTCGTTTTTCTTTAACAAAAATAATACATATATAATATATATTTGTGTTTTGTTTACTATCTTTGTATTAACTATTGTAGTATCTAATAAATTATTCGGTTTTATTATGTTAAGTGAAAACTAAAACTGTCCTACCTAAAACAAAGGGAAAAATGCCAAAAAAAAATCCAAAGTTATTTTATTTGTACGTTTAATACCCAATTATTTTGGATTGGAATAAAAATAGATCAACTAATAAAACGTGTTATTTAAAATCCAAGATACATAGTGTTGCTATTTTCATACCCACGATTTTTCAACAAAATAAAAATTCCAATTTTACTCCGATTATCTAATTAATTATTTAATTTTTAATTTAAAAACTTTCGATTTTCTGTTAACCATATCAAACCGAGAGTTAACCGATATTTAATTACTCTTAAACCGTTTCTTCAATCTTCCGCTATCAGGTAAAATATTTTTTGATCCAGATAGAGTAGACTCGATCGGTGAACGATTTTGGGCGACTTATTGTGTTTATTTTTGTTTTTTTGGATCATACAAAAAAGAAGGTTCCGGTGCAAAATGCGTAGATACGGTTTTTTAGGATAACTTGTTCGTTATGTTTAGTGAGGAGGTTAGATTAAACAATAGAGTTTGGCTACTAGCATGACAATCCACAATATCTCTTCAATATGAGAGTCAACCAGAAAAACGTCCGATCAATTTATTTGATTATGAACAATTCTTGGTTCACCCTAAGATGAACCCCTCCTTATGTTAACTAATGAGAATATGACATGTTTAAAAAAATCAGTATATATTATTATAAAATTAAAAACTCAAACCGCTCTTTATAAACCCCTACCGATATATAATTTTATTCTAATTGTAAAATCTAAACTATAACCATCTCACTTGTCAATCTAAACCGACATATAATTTTATTTGAATTGTAAAATTTAAACTCTAACCATCTCATTTGTAAACCTAAACCGACATATAATTTCGTTCTAATTGTAAAATGTAAACCCTAACTATCTCATTTGTAAACCCAAACCGACATACAATTTCGGTTTAATTGTAAAATCTAAACCTTAACCACTTATTTGTAAACTCAACCGGCATATAATTTCGTTTTAATTGTAAAATCTAAATCAAGCCAATTTTCAATCTCCCTTAATTAAAAATATACAGAATTTGTTTACTTATTTTTTTTTTGTTTTTAATATAATTTTGATTTTTTTTTCCACAAATAATTTTGTTTTTTTTAATAAAATAATGTATAGAAGATTTTGGTTGAAAAGGTGGAGGTGAACGAAAAAAAAAGGTACACCACAAAAAATAAACGTAAGTATTTTTCTTTGACTATTAGCCTCGTAGAGTTGTGCAGTCTAGGTACCTAGTAAAATTGGTTGGGCAAATTTGCTGAGTAGCCAAAAAAAGAAAAACTAACAAATAATTTAGCCATCTATTAAAAAAACAAACTAGGAGTAAGCGTAGGGTAAATTACTATTTTGGGTTTTATGGATTAAGGGTAGTGGTGGATAGGGGTAGACGGCGGTGGTGGTGGACGGTGGCCAGGCGGTGGTCCGTCGACAGTCCGGCGGTGGTCTGGCGGTGTTACGGTATACTTTGGTGGTACTCCGGCGGTGGTCCGGCGGTATTCCGGCGGTGGTCCGGTGGTATTCCAGCGGTGGTCCGGCAATACTCCAGCGGTGTTCCGGTAATTGTCCGGCAGTGGTCAGACAGCTGGAGGTGGTGTGATGGTGGTAGGAAGTGGTTTTAGGAAGTAGAGGGAGGGTGGTTGGTGGTGATAAGGTGGATATAATGGTGGTAGAGATGGATATAATAGGGTTAATATAGTATATATTAAACAGAGGATATATTAGATCTGTAGTTAGAGTAATTAGTTATTTAATTTTGTTTTTTTTCTTAGTCATTCTTGCAAATTTTCCAAATTGCTTTGATGTTTTTTTGTCAAATAAAGAAAGTAAAATAGGTTCGATTAGACTCGCAAGGGGTAGTGATGGAATATTGGATTGGTATATGTTTCGGTCAGAGCCTCATTTGCATTAATCTATACCACGGAGATTCATCATAGCTACATTGAGTCATTCATTGACAATGGGAAATTCTCGATTTAAACCTGGAGTATTGTATACTAATCGTATGACCTCTTCAACCACATCTCTATTGTCTAGTATAGTATTGTTACATCAATTAACATCTCTCTATTGTCTATGCATCTTAACTGCTTAAGATGAGATATATTGCACATTTACAAGGCAGTGAAAATTGTCATGTCCTCTCTGCAGAACACAAGATTAGCCCAAAATCGAGAACCCCATTACTTAACCAATGGATTAATCGGACATAAATTTACATACACAAGATAGAATCAGGATTTTGTGCTCCAGATTGGGCTCGGTTTCCGATGTTGAGGATTCTCGATAGAATAAACAAGAAGGGCTCCATCTTTTGTCCCTGCTAAGAAACACTCTTCCTGAGTTACAGTTAGAGAAGTGATTATTTTTCCCGCTCCATTATACCTTCTTACTACTTCAAGTGTGTTCATAGACCGGACAACTATTTGTCCTTGGTCACCGGCACTGACCAAGAACTCTCCACATTTACTAAGTTCAAGACAGTTGATGCGTCCATTTGACTCCGAGCTAGCCAGATGTTTTCCGTTAATGGAGTAGAGGTGCAGACTAAGATCATCATCACCGTACAAAACAATTCGTCCATGGTGCGATGCAGCAATCTTCGACACTGCACTGCCTGAAGGATGTTTTAAAGATCTTATGTATCTTCCTTCCCGCAATGTGTGGAATACACATGTTCCATCTTTTGACCCACTAATGACTATATCAAGATCAGTGCTGACGTATAGGCAGGTTATGATATCATCATGACCACAAAGAATATGAGAAGGAGCATCGGCGAGGACAATATCTTTCCGCATTACGTCTGCCTGCGTATTTCTGACCCTCTTTTCAGGTGTTCTCATGCGGATAACGTCCCACACCATCACAGTCGTGTCATAGCTACCAGTAGCAAGGATACTCGAATCAGCAGTCACTGCAGCATCACGATATATTCAGTAACGCATCAGTGGCTTGTGGAATTACAAAACATGATATATGTAGACCTGGTTAACGAGAACCCTATTTTGATAAACAAGTTAAAGCACCTAGGTTGTGGAACTGGCTGAATCCAACTCTTACTATTCTTCACATAATTTCATATTGGAGTATTTCTCGAACATTAACAGCATCCTATTCTAGAAGTCTAATATTGGCTAGGAGCTCATCTACGTGATCATTTATTCATTTCTAAGAAAGCAGCAGTATCTTCAACCAGGCAAAAGAAGCAGAGAACAAAGAGCATACCTGCAACACAACTTACGACATCTTTATGATGTCGGATGCTCTGGACTACCCGTCCATCAGACAAGGATATGACGTGAAAACTGTTCTCCCAGTTTCCACATGAAACCAGAAAATTTTCCAGTGGTGCATGCATTGCGGCAAAGCACTGTGATCCGAGTTCAACATTGTCTGCTAGGGGACTTCCAATGTTACGGGGAGAGAGAACATCAGAACCAACTCCAAAGAATGGATCCTGCAATACCGAGGCCTCAACTGAAGTGAATTAAAGAATATCGAACTGAAAGAGTCCAAAAGGATGATACTGAACATACCTGAGCGCTAGAAAAAGTAAAATTTCCGCCAGAATGTAGTTGAGTTGTCAACCAAATCTTGACTGACAAAGTTAGACCTTGGTTAACGAGAACTATATTTGAATCCACTACACCAACATATAGAACTGCTGATGGGGGATGAGTTGTAGCGGGAAGAATAGAAGTCAAATTAATGGAAGCAGGCGCAAAGTACAACGGATGTGCAATTGGAATAGGTGGCCCTCTTCTTGGATGTTTCTTCCGGAAAATTTGGATGGGAGTTTGACCAAAATTAGCGATCTGATCTTCTATTGCTGATATTTGCAATTCATCTTCCATATTTTCGGGGTCGACAGCACCTTCATATGTAAGGTAGTAAAAGATATTTGCTGCCTGCAATTCAAGTTTTTATTTAGTAAGAACAATTCGGGAAGCTTCAATACCATGTAAACAAAAAAAGAAAAAAAATGCTTGTGAAATATGAACTATCACAGCTGGCAAGAAATAAGGTAGTTTTCGAAAATTATTCAGGAGTACCTCCACAGCTGGTTTGCCACGCTGTTTGTGTCCAAATATCAAGTCAATCCAATCATGGAGATGAGAACTAACATACTCGCTCTCTAGGGCTTCTCTATTACGAGCAATGAACATCTCTGGAGAACCCTGCATATTTAATCCGTACCTAAGTTCTCATGGAGATAAAACAACAGAAGAATGCAACAATTGATTGGAGGTACATTCAGGATTTCTGGAATCCAACCCCGTCACTACGATTCCTTAACGCCGCCCAAACACCACCAAAATAAAGTTCTAATTTTAGCTTGTTACTGAACATTGCTATTGTCTCCAAATAATAATTATCCTATAGGTGTTATCCTTTTTAAAGGACCAAAAACGTCTCATTGAACATGTTTACCATATTTCAAGATTGGGTAGCAAACATTAATAAATTACTCGATTCATATGTAGTGCCATATTCAGTTTTCGCACCAAACATCAAACTAATTCAGCGCTCAACTACAAACTACCGTGTAAATCCTATGTGTGAGAAGCATACCTT
>NC_025700.1:9072535-9121786 GCF_000633955.1 Camelina sativa
CTTTGGCCAATAGAGGGACCAGTAGCCGAAGATTTGGGAGATATCTTTACCGGACCCCTTCCATTAATATCACATATTATTCTCCACAAATTGTCATACAAATTCCACCATCTTTTATTGGTCATAAGTTCAGTTACTGTGGTGCAAGACTGCTGACTTTCTGTGTTTCTGGAAAATGAATGATAAATTACATCATAACCAAAACTAGCAAGCAAGACAATGAAACAGCAAATATTACTAATCAGTCACTGAAAAGCTTTTTCTTTTTCTAATCAATATACTGGAATGTTGTACTATATCGTAAAAGAAAAGTAATATAGATGGTGTATTATCTGTTAAAGCAGCTTCTCATATATATTTTAGAACAAGTGAAATATACTAAGAGAATCGAAGAAAGAAACCAAGTAATATGCTTTATATCACATAGAAAACACTAGCCACATTTACCCAAACTCACGTGTCATATTTTTTATTGGAAGGCCAGTTATGTTTCTCTACAAAAATATCATGGACTGAAAGTTATGCTACCCATACAATGTACTCATAATGTATACTATGCTATCCACACTGGAGATGATTACATGTCTTCTAACAATTTATACTTAAATACAGCTAATCAACTCCTTATACAATACTTTCTTATGAGAACTTTGTAACAAAAGTGTAAATGGCACGAAACTAATGATGCAGTTAAATGAAATCCATAAAGAACATACCTAGAGGTTTCTTCCGTCAAAAATCGTTGAAAATTTTCGTCTAGCCCCAAACTGTGGTCTTCACGATTTCCAAGTTGTAATAAATCCTCTGAAAATTCAGTGCTAACTGCTGGAAACTGGAAGAAAACATTTAACATTATGTAAAGGAAAGCACATATATGATTTTCTTAACAACAGGAAACTGGATCAAACCACTTATTAGCATTGACCTTAAATACAATGAAGTTATTTGAGTTTAGAGAGCGTCAAGTAACTTTTGTTAATCCAAGATGTCTCACTAAATAATTTAACTAATAGCTTCACCACCCTGACTAACTTGTTCATAGCAAGTACATATAATGAATGAATGGAAAAGACACCAAAAGATCTAAATATCAAGCTAGTTAACAATCCTTGGAAACGTAAAAAACGCAACCAAAAACTCCATAAATCTCAAGCAACATGTAGGACAAGAAGCGAGTTTTACAAGATTTTGCAGCGTGTCAACATGGATTTAGTACAATTTAGTTCAACAATCAACTGCATGACAAAAATGAAAAACCAAGAATAGGTAGGTCATACCAGGAGCCTACTGCCAAATTCACGGACAAGCATCTCATCAACGAGCCGCAAGAGATACAGTACATTGTCGCGACATGGGTGCGAAAGGAAGATATTATCTTCAGATGAGAGTTCCACCAAACGCTGAATCAAGTCCTCATAGAGATCGCGGAGAAAAGACCGGTATGGGGCATCATTCTGTGATGAAATAGAATAAGCACAGAATAACAACAAATTTGTTCTAAGATTTAAGGAAAAAAAGGGTTTGATTAACTTACATGCTCACTCTGCAAGAGTATGAAATTCACAGTTTCCTCTAGCTGCTGCCAACCTCCCTTCACAGATAAAATATAGTGGCAGAGAACAACACAAAAGAGACCTCTGACAAAATGTTGCTCATTTAATGCCAAGTCATCATGATTAATCAACTCAGATCTGTAGTCTTTTATCACATCAAGTTTCACAGACGCTAATAACCATGCACTCCATCCAAATTCCTACACATAAGATTTTGTATTTTAAATTGCCATTTTATCACTTGCATAACTAAAAATTACAGCCATATGTGTCTATACCATCAAAGCTTCAACATTCATAGGATTTGAATCTAGAAGATCGAGTATGTCACTGATTATTTTCATTCTTGCTAATCCATCCTTGCAGCCGGACAGGAATTCGAAAATAAAAACAAAAACTTGTGGAAGAAAAAAGTGAGAGCTGCTTGGTTTGCCTTTCAGCTTATCAACCTGGTTGTGTTTCTGCAAAACCTACAAGAAGAAAAAGAAACTAAAAATGATCTTCCAACTAAATTTTCTGGAAAGTTGAGAACAAATTATTTGCATTCTTTAGCTGATACCTGCTTTGGGCTGGCCCCCCCAAGAAGCACATCAAACAAGGTCGCACGCAAGTTATCTGTCTGAGGATATTGAAACAACCTATCAGACATGGCCAAAAAAATTGGTTGCGTTCTAGAACCAATTTTCTTATGGCCTTGTGATAGAGACTTAGTTCTTCCAACAGCAAGATTGAAAAACTTAGGTCCTTTTTTCTCGGAAGGAATATCATAAAGAAGCCTTCCAAGGAACTGCAAGCCGAGTAACCTTATAGGCTCGTAATCCCTGTCAAACACAAAATGTTAAAGTATGTGACTGAAATTGTGTTTGTCTCATAATATAGAGGGAAAAAGCTGGGTAACATAACAAAAAGTTACCTCTGAAGAAGATTGACAAAAATGTGACATCCACCGATAAGATTGACTTGTTCAAGAAAAGAAACAAGGATTGATGTTTGTGAAATGGCACGGATAATCATATGCAGAACATCTTCGATACATGCTACATCTTGGCATGTCTCAAAAAATGCTGTCAAAGCTTTCACGTCCCCTGATGAGATATTCTGCCTGGAAAACAGAGGACATTTTTGAATAAAACTGAATGCATGGACTTAAGTACAAGTTTCAAAAAATATCCTATTATGTATTTGAAGCTAGCTACATAAAGGGTAAAAATATAGAGGCGAAAGAAACTGTATTTTTACAGTGGATGACATGCCTCAGACTCATTTCACCTAGGCTCAGCAAAAGGAGACGAATTTTATGAATTTCATCTTTACTTGGTCTTTCTGTAATAGTCCGAGCTGGATGCATAAGAGTTTTGCTTCCTTTAAGGTATTTTTCAGATTCCCAGTAAAAGTTCCATACTATGTCAATAACTCTTGGGAGTCGACAAAGGCTTCCCAGAAGTCGTGGATCATTATCTAGCTGTTGGATGAGAAACATGTAAAGTTCACGCTGCACATTATAGGCCGCATGGAGCCAAATGTGAGGATTCAGGAAAATGCTAGATATCGCATCCTCCACAAGCTGCTCAGCAAACCCTGGATAGACAAAAATAAAATAAAAAGAAACTTAAAGAACCAGCCCCATGATCTACAAACAACTTTAAATACTGAATTAACAGACGAAACAAGGCAAGAATCCGACTAAATATACTAGCTACAGAAAACAGTATATGATTCCAACCATTGGAGGAAAAAAAAAAATCTAAAACAAACCAAAATTAGAAAAACGTTTCCACTTCATGTAAAAAAACGACTGCAATATATAGTACATGAATTGAAGCATTAGTACGAGGCAATCATAGCACATACCAGAACTTGAAATAACGTTGAATAGGTGTGTCAAGGATGAAAGCGTCTCTAGATTGAGCTGCTTCGGTTGAATAGACTGTAACAAAAATCCTAGTATGGGGAATCCAGAGAGAAGATGCATCTGTTGCTGATTTGCTGGATTTTCATCCAAGACAGACGCAATAAGTTCAATAACTTCAGCTATCATACGCTCTTTTGTCGGCATAGCTGAATTTTCCTCTTTAAATGCTTCACTTTCACATCTATCAGATTGTGTAATCAAAGGAAAGAAAACAGATATCCCTCCGACACAGTAAATAATCTGCTGGAGCAAGCGCCGCGAGCATAGCTGAGTACCAACCATAATATCGGCCTCAAATGCGAGCCTTTCTTGTAAATGATCTGACACCCGAGACACATTAAACAATCTCCTACCATCGCTCGCCTAAAAGGAGGAAATTTTGTTTGGTTAAAAGAAAGTTGTTATTAAAGATTGGCATAAATGATAGCAAATAATTGCTTAAAAGGGTGGATGACCTGTGCATTCAGTCCAAAGGAAACCTTAGATGCAAGCCCATCTTTTCCATCAAGAATACCACTCGGAAATGGATTATCAGAAAAGGGACCAGTCATCTCATTCTCCAAGAATGCATACATATAGCTTGGTCCTAGCGAATAAATGGCCTGAACTTGCTCGGAAGACAAGGAATCATTAAACAAGTAAACAGGTCCAATTTGGCCAAAAAACGGGAAAACATCTCGGATCGATTCCAGGCCATCGTTATCTTGGATTTGTGGCAAGGTGATTCTTGTACCAATTAAGCAGCTGGTAAGTACATCAGTAACTTTGGGATAGCTGAAACATAAGATAACGGAATCAACTATTGTAAATAGAAAAAATAAAGCAACCAAGCATTACACAATCTGACTTGTCAATAATTTTATGGATATTACAACAAGCCCTTAAAAAGTACTAGAAAAAACCTATGTGGAATCACCTGCATCTTTCAGATGACACAAGATCCCCATCAACATAACACCTCAAGAGGCTTCCACCCCAAAATGCTCTTNTTTTGTTTGGTTAAAAGAAAGTTGTTATTAAAGATTGGCATAAATGATAGCAAATAATTGCTTAAAAGGGTGGATGACCTGTGCATTCAGTCCAAAGGAAACCTTAGATGCAAGCCCATCTTTTCCATCAAGAATACCACTCGGAAATGGATTATCAGAAAAGGGACCAGTCATCTCATTCTCCAAGAATGCATACATATAGCTTGGTCCTAGCGAATAAATGGCCTGAACTTGCTCGGAAGACAAGGAATCATTAAACAAGTAAACAGGTCCAATTTGGCCAAAAAACGGGAAAACATCTCGGATCGATTCCAGGCCATCGTTATCTTGGATTTGTGGCAAGGTGATTCTTGTACCAATTAAGCAGCTGGTAAGTACATCAGTAACTTTGGGATAGCTGAAACATAAGATAACGGAATCAACTATTGTAAATAGAAAAAATAAAGCAACCAAGCATTACACAATCTGACTTGTCAATAATTTTATGGATATTACAACAAGCCCTTAAAAAGTACTAGAAAAAACCTATGTGGAATCACCTGCATCTTTCAGATGACACAAGATCCCCATCAACATAACACCTCAAGAGGCTTCCACCCCAAAATGCTCTTCCAATACTATGAGATACACAAATAAAATGCCATTTTTTACAGACCAAGTTGGTATGCACATTTACACATAGCCGTTTCAGATTCAGAGACTGAAAAAAAAAAAAAACAGAGAAAATTGTGTTAGGAGAGGTGTAAGTAAATTTAAAGAATGAAAAAAAAAAAATAAAATAAACCCTCAAAAAAGTGTCTTACAACATACGATAGCCCATCCTTCCCAATAGCAGCAAAGCAACCCTTTCCATTTTTTGACATAAAACTGAAGATACCCATTTTGCCATCTCCAGGAAAGCTTTCTACCCTAAGCCAACAGCAAAAGGAAAACCCCTTATTTGCAGGCCACTGAACGGGTGTTCTGATTACAATCCCCTGCGAATGTAAAAATAATTTACAAAAAAGGTAAGAATTAAGTATAAAAAAATTGTCAGAATTTCTCTACTCACCAAGAAAAGTGTAACACATTAGCATCAATATCTCCAATAGAGTACCACCATTTCTTGGAATCAAAAATGCAAATACTTTCCACCTCTACAAAGCCGCCACTATGTCTAAACATTTACCATTTAAATTTGAGGCATGTTTGATACAGTTACGGCAGTGTAAATTAATCAGTATGCAAAAGCAGCTTTAAATAACTGATGAGCTTATACTTTATCTCAACTAGTTGTAGCAGTACGATAGCACATATATTTTAAGTATGAAAACTTTCTCAAGTGGGACAAAGACTTACAGAATCAACCCCGTTCATGTCAAAAAAGCCTGTTGGTCCTTTCTCATTCAGCATTGACAACAAACAAGCCAATAAAAGTGAGCGGTATCTCTGTTGATTCCCCACTCTTTCACTCCGAAGAAGTGCAAATATCTTACGTATATCCTTCCCAGAAATACTGTGGCCACCATTTGTCTGAGTTAGCTGTGTTATTTTCAAGATTACACTATCATCATTTTCCAGAGAAAACCAATCAAGAAGCAGGTGAAGCATTCCCGCCCGAACACATGAAGCACGATTCGATATGGAATCCCTAAGGAGTTGCTGAAACAAATTTAGCCCATAACACTGCAAAGACTCGCTGCTCTGCCATATCATACACCTCCACAGTAAGGATATATCCCAAAACCAAAATATGGAAAAGGCAAATCTAAGTAACGAGAATTGAACCAACCTTCTGAAGTACATTTAAGTAAAGTATGATAACATCTTCATTCTGGATAGGAAGAACAAATTAAACATGAACACAGGAAAATAGAGTTAGCCCCAGTGAACTAGTTATTACAAGAAAATTAAAGGATAAATCATTAACTGATAAATAAAGGAAACTACATCACCTTTATAAGAGCACTGCCTTTATCGTCAAATTTTCCATCAACAAGCATATCAAGTAATGCGTCTAAGAGCCTTTGGGTAGGTTTCCATTGAAAGAAATCCAACAATAAGCTTTGCAGTGTCTGATAACCCTTGCCCGCAAGGGCTTTAAATGCAAACTGAAGGGCACAAGGAAGCAGTTGCAAAAACTAATTATACCAGTGCAAGAGACCTTTAGATTCAAACTTAGCTCAGAAAGTCTTCCAAAACAATAAAAGTTCATGTGTCTTTCGTTCTGCTAATTTACTATCTGAGATGACACTTCCAAGATTTCTTTCACAATAATATTGACATGTCATCAGCCTTATCTATATGAATCATGGGGAGAGAAGCGATATTCTTATTTTGGTAACACAGTGAGCAGAAACTTTAAAGAAACAAATTTTATGTCGCTAAATATGCTACAAAAAGTTACTTCTTCCACGAATCCCATGTTTTTTTCTCATCCAGAGGTGATAAGTGAACAAGCCAATATTAAGTGATCATTACTGTAGCGAAGAGCAAAGGAAAAGAAGAATCACCTTTGACGTATCATTATTCGCAAGCAGGGAAGTTAGAGTTTGAAGGACATTTAAAACCAACTTCTCTCCATTTGCTTCATCAAGATTACCATTTAATAGAGAGACAATGTGTAAGAAACACTCCCCCTCACGGAACAGGGCTTGGTAATACTGGATTGGCAAAACAGTAGAGGAGAAAATTTAGAGGAAGCACAAAATAAAGAGAAGGATCTACAGTAGGAGTAGCTGACGCCAAACAGACATTACAAGCATTATATAACAAACATAGAGTCCTACCCTCGAATTAATCTTGATCAAATCCCTCATACCCGCCAATAGATCAACAGATAAGTCAACAAAATCATTTTCTCTTTCCTTCACTTGAGTGAAAGTTTCTAGATATTTGGAACACACTTGCGATTTTGCGCTTTTGTCTTCGTCACACGAAGGCCTGATCTGAAAATGTGGATAAAAAAAAATCCATTTCATTCTCCTCAACAAGCTAAAAGATCAACAGAAGTATAGTAAAGACTACTTATAAGTACTTATTCGAAAAAGAGATACCTTCATGAGATCAATAATAAGTTTCATCACATTGTTTCTTACGGCTTTTTCCCAAAATAGCTCAAAAAGACAATCAACACAAACAGAGCTACGCAAAACATAAACTTTTGCATCATCTGCCGACGAGAAAAACTCTGTGAAAATCCCCACACATGATTCCACGCACTCAAACCAACAATCCTCCGTATGACTTGTTGAATCAGACTTCTTAACAGGTGAATCAACTACAACTCCACTGTCACTACTTTCTACTAAAGAGACCGGCTTCCTACTTTCCCTAGCTTGATTACAAGCCAATCTGAGCACACGACAAGCTCCATTCAATGCCTTAAAAGAAAGTCTGTTTTCATTTGAAAGCTGTAACGAACGTAACAGCCTCTGTGAAAGACCATTTGCAATCCTGGGTGTAGTTGCAGACTGCTCAAGAGCATCTAATAGTACAGATACACTAGGCTGCACAATCACAACAAAAAAAAACAAAAAAAGCAACATGACTGTACGATCACACCCAAATTAGCCACTAACCAAAGAGAAGCAAAGCAACATTTGTATTTGGTAGTATGATTCAAATAAGGAAACAACAACTTCAGCATCGGGGAAATTGAACTAAACCCTCAAATTCTTATCTCATTATTCAAAAACCAGAATCATCCAATAAAAGGCGTACAAAATGAGACGTAGTTGCATCAGAACTTGGAGACGACGCTGCGACAGATTCGGATTCCATTTAGCTCAATCGGGTTTTCGTGTGTTGTTCAATGATCTGTTTCAAGATCTCTAGCCGACGGTTCGATCCCAGAATAAATTAACCAGAACTGGCGCATAACCGTTGGTTTTTGGATTCACTACGAAGAGAAACGGCGAGGGAGAAAGCTTCTTCAGGTCTGTGATAAAGAGTTGTTATGAAGAAGAAAGCATCGGAGCAATTACCCCCAAATTCTGCAATCTGCAGAAACGAAAGAGTGCAGACAAGTATTTAGAATTTACAAAAGCAAGTCCTCCTTTTTAGTCAAGTTTTCTAAATTCCTCTTTACATTATATTTTATGCCAAACGTCACCCATTTTCTTCCGGTTAGGGAGACATTCGGTTCGGAATTGGTTCGGAATTGGTTCGGTTATTAGGGTTTTAGGTTTTTCGAATTTTAGGAAGAAAATTCATTCAGGGCAGAATAGGATTAAAATTTAGTGGAAAGATTAACATTTTTATGAATTTTGGTTTGGTTAAAAAGAATCGTCTAGTGCAGTAACGGTTATGAATTTTGGTTTGGTTATGAATTTTGGTTTGATCAAAACATTTAACGGTTGACTAACGCTGTTTGAATCAACAAAGGAATATGGGTAACGATTAGAAGTCTAGGTAGTAAATTTGAATTAAGTGAGAGTTTAGGTTGAAAAACACACGGTTCTGTTGTTTGGGTAGGAATTTACACTTTTGAAATAGTACGGGTTGAAATTTACCATTTTCACGTTCGTATATAACATTGTGCATTTCGGTTTTTGTCAATTTTGGTTTGACTTCGTAAAAAACAATTCGGTTCTGTAATTCTGCTCACCCCTAGGTTAGTCCATATAATTTTGTGCATTTCTTCAAACCACTCATGTAGGCTTGTAAACTCATGTCTAGAATATAAGCAAAGAGAGTTTATTTGCTTAGCTCATATTTTAAAATGTTAGATTTTTGAGGAAATAAACAACCATCAGAAACATATGCATTTACAACACGAGAGATAGATGACCATCAATATGATCATTTGATATACTATACCTCATCATGATACATTTTTTAATGTATTTTATACGGACTAGGATAGTACCAGCGCTACGCCGCAGGATTGTTTTTTATTTTGTTTTTATTTTAATTATTTTTAAGATTATTTTTGTATGTTGTTTATAATAATAACAAAAAAAGAAGTCAATGCCTCTGTTGATTGATTATCATTTCTCAATATTTTTTACCTTCAAAAAACTAATTTGTCAACATTAATCGAAAAAGATAATATTTATATATTAAAAAACTCTAGTTCCCAAAAAGCTAAAACCATACTGAAATTTCATAATGAAATTTCCTCAAACAAAATCCGCCTCAAATCAAACCAAAAAAATATTTCAATATCCACCTCTATCGCATATTCGTAATCACATCAAAGTTATACTTAATCAAATTTACGAGTAAATAAAAATGTTCATGATGTAACATCAAAACTACGAGTAAATAAAAATGAAGAAAATAGTTTGACCTATGGGTTCCTAGTTTCAATCTCTTCATCAAAGAAACATCTTTATTATTCTTGCTCCATGGTGAAGCTTTTTGAACAAAGATAAAAGTGTTCTTAACAATGTGGTCTTTTAGTCTGCATTTTTAGTATTTGTAAAACTATAACATCTCTTCTTCCAAACGATAAGTCTTGCCTACAATCACAAGTCTTTTTTTGAATTTAATGTTAAATTATATTCAAAAGAAAATATATTGTTTTACAACTAGTGCAACACTTTTAGAGGATAACAATTGATTAAGAGAGAACACAAATCATAGCCTAGAGTCGAGTTTGAAGCCACATCTGGAAAGTCTCCTCATATCGCTTATCCCCCATTAGGCCTATAGAGAGTAGCTGATCCCGAACTTGACGGTCAATCCATGCAATAAGAGTAGGGGCACTCTGCGACTTCTCCCCATGCCTTCGACCATTCCTCTCCCTCCAAATGGCGTAGATAACTGCTTGAAAGACGTAGCGGATAAGGAAACCCTCACCCAATGGAAGTTGCGGATTGGAGATATAAGCAAATATTGTAGACCAGTCCGTTGAAAACCGTGTTTTGAGCAGACCCTTAGCCAGATCCGACCACACCAAGGATACAAAAGGACAGGAGAAGAACAGATGATCCCTCGTTTCCATGGTAAGCTGACAAAAACCACACACCCCCACAGCACTCCCATTCCACGCCACCATACGAACTCCCGTCGAGATCCTATCAAGAGCTGCCAACCACACACAAAACGCAAACTTTGGCGTAGCATGACCAAACCAAACCCCTCTATGCCATGACACCGTACTTGAGGTTGTGCGAATGTGATTCCATGTGTCCCGAGTGGAAAACCTGGGACGGAAAACATCATTCTTACCTCTCCATAACAATCGATTTGCCTGCGGTTGGCAGTTCTACCAGTGCAGATGCAATGCCTCTTCAATCTTATTAAACACATATACTCGGTGACGTCGTTGCCGACGACGATGAGTCCATGCTTCGGCTACCGTACTTTGCTTAGCAATCCCTAGATCAAGAACACCATTACCTCCCACTACCTCATCAAGTACGCCTAACCCCGACCAGTTATCAAACCAGAAAGAGGTTTGTTCTCCATTACCCACGTCCACCTTACAAAAAGATTTAGCTAAATCCCGATGCTTAAGAAGCTTTGTCCATACCCAAGAACCCAACGTAGTAGAGCTCTTCACCGACCAGAACAACTCTTGTTTCAACAGATTCATATGGACCCATTTTACCTAAAGGGAGTCGCCATGAGAGACTAACCTCCAGATGAGATTTAAACAAGATTAGCCTCTTGAAGAGATCTCACCCCTAAGCCACCCTCTGCCTTTGGTTTACAAATAAACACCCAAGCAACCTTCGCTTTCCTTGTATTCATCTATGTCCCCGACCACAGAAACGCAGAACAGAGAGAGTTAATCTCATCAAGACATTCACGCAGCAAACTATAAGCAGCCATCCAAAAATTGCACACACTCCACAGTACCGAGGAGATCAAATTAAACCGACCAACAAATGAAAGATAGCGAGCCGTCCATGATCCAATACGCTTTCTAATCTGTTCCAGTAACGGCAAACAGTCGGCAATAGTTAAACATTTGGTGACCAACGGAAGACCCAAATAACGGATTGGCAGAGAACCAACCTCAAAGGGAAACTGAACAGTATCCAACCGTTGAGCCACATCACCCGCCAGATAAAGAGTGGATTTTTCCATACTTATAGTTAAGCCTGATATCTTTGCAAAATGTTCAAAAACCGCGGTGATCCCCTCTATCGACCGTAGCTTACCATCAGAGAGTAGCATTAGATCATCAGCAAAGCTTAAATGCGTGAGTCTAAGATTTCGACATCGGGGATGGTACCCATACGAGTGATCTGCAGCCGCTTTGTCCAACAGTTTGGAGAGCACGTCTATACAAATAACAAACAGATATGGAGACAAGGAACAACCCTGACGTAGACCCCGAGAACTACAAAAGAATCCAGCTAGCTCTCCATTTACTTGAATAGAAAAAGAGGCAGTAGTGACACATAACATTATCCACTGAATAAACATAGGAGGGAACTGCATAGCCATAAGAACCTTGGACAAGAAGGACCATTGAACAGAATCAAAAGCCTTAGAAATGTCAATCTTAATGGCACATCACCCAGAGATCGAGGTCTTATGGTAGTCATTTACTATCTCCGTTGCCAGCAACACATTCTCAATCAATAACCGATCTTTCACAAAAGCAGACTGGTTACTAGACACAAACTTTGGCAACACCCTTTTCAGCCTATTTGCAATGATTTTGGAGATAACTATATAAAGCACATTGCAACAAGAAATGGGACGGTAATCTTGCATCACCTGAGCAGACACTTTCTTAGGAATCAGAGCCAATATGGTTGAGTTAACACCCTTAGGTAGGAATCCTTTAGCAAAAAAAGACCGAACCGCGATGACAAACTCTGCTCCCAAAATCTCCCAAGTGGACTTATAGAACTCCGACATGTACCCATCCGGACCAGGCGGCTTATCATCCGGACCAGGCGACTTATCCGGACCAGGCGACGTGTACAATCACAAGTTCACCTCTTACTCGTTATCTTCCGTCACAACTTTTTCATTCTCAGCATTGTCTCCACTTGTCTTAACCTCTGACTCTATATCTTTTGTCACAGCTTTTTGATCATCTTTTTTATCTTAGTATCTATCTCCATTTTCTTTGGTACAGACATATCCTCATCTTTTATTTCTTGTGTTTCCTTACCTCCATAATTCTCCTTCTCTTTTTTCCAGCCATAGCCTCTGTTGGCTTTTCAAGAAAACAAGTGCTGTTTGCTGTTGGATATACGGTTGTCTTTGTATCTTCCCCCATATGTAAAGACAGTTATGTAGATCCTTTCACCTAAATACACTTCTTGTTGTAATCAAAGCATGTGGATGAAAAATAAGTTCATAAGATTATATTGCTGCAACAAGTAGAAATTAATGTTCCGTATAAAGAAACTCAACATCTGCCAAACCAAATCCAGACCCAAGGAGTAGCAAAAAAGGAATTCAATCTCATAAAAATGCATTGACCTCACACTGGCATATATGCAACAACAAAAAACTAACTCCACAAAAACAAAATCCAGAAGTTGGCTAGTCAACAATAAAGAAAATTAATTTAGATTTCATTTGTGATCCATAATAATCTCTTATTCCCACTTGAGATCTGAAAAATGAACAACTAAATGGAATTTTGATTGGAGAATTCGAGATTACACAAAGAGTTTGAAAATCAAGCAACTCATTTAAAAAAACAAATCTCAAATCTCAAAGGTTCATCATCTATCCTCACTTCAAATACATTTTGGAGAAGCAAAAATTATTTAGGTAAGCTGCTTCGTTAGCATTACCTCTTTGAGAACACAAAGCACATGAATTTTTAAATTCAAAATTTTACACTAATCAATTAAAGTCGATCTGAATCTGGAGAAAAATGATTAAAGATTCACTTACCCAGAATCAAAGAGGAGATATATACATTGACGCATACACCTCTACAGTTCTTCTTCTCCTTCCTCCTCACCCTCGTTATTGTTGTTTCTTCTATGAATTTAACTTGCAATACTACAATATTGTAACTTGCAATATTCGACAACAACATCATATGAGAGCTGCAAATTACAAAACAATTAAAATCTAAATTACAAATCCAATTAGAAAAGAAGAAGAAATCGCAAACGACACTTACAAGAAGCTCGTCGGAATCAAGGTTCATTCCCATGTAAACCCTCCTAAAAGCACCACAACCGATTAATTCCCCATTCCTACACCGAATCTACGACGGTTCTTCCTTTCTAGGATCAGGAAGTCCAGGAGGCGGCTTTGTCGAGAGGCCGATATGAGAGCTACGAATACTTGAGTTAATCTTCCCGACGAATCCGCTAAGACCTTCGCCGCTACTACCATCGTTTTTGGCTAAAAAAAAATACAATACTAAAATTGGACGATAGAAAGAAGAAGAAATCAATGTGTTCTTGTCAAAAGAAATATGAGTTGTATTAATTGTTATAATTTGATCACTCAAGAAAACATGGATTTACCGACTGCAAAAACAGTCACTATACAGTCGCTAACTACTTAGTCACGACTGATTGGCGACTGACAAACGTAGTCGCTAAACAGTGCGTCGCTAAAAAAATCAGTCGCTAAAAAGTCGCTATGGAGCTAGTAATTGGAGACTGATAATTGGGGTCGCTCTTCTCTCGCCAAACAGTCGCTAAAGTTGCGACTGAATTGCAACGATTTAGCGACTGATATGGTTACTCATTTGCGACTGTTTGGGTACTGTTTTGTTTACGTTTTGGTGATTGTTTTGCGACTGTTTAATTATCATGTTTTTTAAAAAAAATCTGGTAAAAATGCATTATTTGATTTTGTAATACCAAAACTGATTAAGAAAACATGTACTAAAACATAACAAACATGAAATTAAACAAATACATAAGTACCATGTTTTTACAAAAGTTGCAAAAGTTCCAAAAAACATCCAAATATCCAAGAGTGTTGCAAATTACATGAGGGAACCTAACTTTGAAAATCAGCAGGGTTTAGGTCATTGGTTTGAGACTCAAGGAAGGCGACATAGTTTGGGTTAGTCTTGAGGAAGCTCACCAAGCGTGAGATCTCTGCTTGTTGCTCAGATGCAACCCGCAAAGCCTCAGCTGCAACCCGTGAAGCCTCTGCGTCACGCTCTGCTTGTAGAGCTGCTTGTTCCTCTATCTTGCGATTAGCGTCTTCAAGCTGTTGTTGCAGGGTTGTGAAAGTAGAAGAGCTTCCAGGGTACTTCCGCTTCCCGTTGATGTAAATTCCTAGGCTTCCAACTCCAAAGTATGTTCCTCTATCATTTATGTATGTAGACTCCATACACAAAACAGAGAGAAAAAGTTATTATAATTACTTAACAATGAAAAACTTAATAGCTTATTAGAAGGAAGCAAATTACCTGAAGAAAGAGCTCATCATCCTCCTCATGAGATAGCTCTGATCGACGTGAAGTACCATCTGAAGACTCATCTTTATCCTGAGCAGCCAACTTAGCTTCCCTTCTTTTCTTATATGCCTCATGAACTGCTTGCGCTTTCTTATCCACAAAAGTACCATCTTTTTTGGTATGAGTCCTGAGAAAAACTTCAGGAATAGTTGGCGGTCTTCCCAATTCTACTTCCTGGAATGTTAGACAATGAAAAGGTTAGGAACCATTTGATGTCAAGTAATTAAACAATGAAAAGGTTATGATGTAACTCACCATCTCTTGTTCGATTTGTAAGTAAGACTTCGGCCCTGATACATGCTTGTGAGGGCCAAGACCATTACGGTCAGACATTCGAGCTGCTGAAGTGGTTGCACTCTTTGCCATGGCTTCTTCTGTGTTCCAATAGTCACACATTTCTTTCCAAAGAGTTCTCTCAATCCACCTCGGTTTCACTTCCTCTCGCTGAGCTGCTGCCTTGGAAACCATGTCTTTCATACGGTTTTGACAAATGCTATAGAACTTTGCTTGAACCACACCGGTTAGAGAGGGATCCCAGGTGTGTGTTTTCTACAAAAGAAGACTAGTGTTAGTGATAAAAAAAACCAAAAAAAAAACTATAAATACAGAAATCAAATTGAAAGGAGTAGAAGTTTACCGCGAATTCCAAGAAGTAACCTTCTCTTCTTGCATTCGGAACACAACCCCAACTGTAATATGGACCATCAAACTTGTTTGTAAACACTTTTGTAATCTTTCGGGTAAGTGATGACTTGTCTTTACCAAACCTTCAAACACAAACAAATCAGTAGTCAAATTCCAATCAAACACAAACAAATCGATCAATCCAAGTAAAATTCTAATCACAAACAAACACAAACAATCCAAAATTCTAAAAATTCTAATCACAAACAAACAAAATCAATTCAAAATTCTAATAATTCTAATCACAAACAATCCAAAATACAAAATTCTAATCCAAATTCTAATCACAAACAAACAAACACAATCAAATTCTAATCCAAACAAACAAACACAATCAAATTCTAATCCAAAATACAAAATTCTAATCCAAATTCTTACCAAGTGGTTCCACGCTCTAATGAGGGAGAGAGGACAGTGGTATACTTCTCACGGCCTGGTTGGACAAGCATGTCATGTAAAGAAGCGAGTACATCAGCTGGGAGATTTGATTCCCTTGCACCGTCATCCTCCGAATCAGCTTCTTCCTCATGTGAGTTTTGCGCTTGAGAACTGTGAAGCGATGCAGAAGCTGCTCGAGGTTGACCAGGTTGAGAAGAGAGTGGTCGATGAGACTGTCGAGGTAGAGGAGACTCTCGTGGTAGATTCGAGACTTGAGGAGATTGTCGATGATGATTCGTGACTGACGGTTGAGGAGACTCTCGAAGTTGACTCGAGAATTCTGGTGGATTCATCGCGGAGGCGAGAGGTTGAGGAAAAGGACGCCTGGTTGGATCTTCGCCGGAAGGGGATGTTCCGGGAAAGCTCCTCGAGTGCTGGAACAGATTTGTCGGAGGTGGATAGTCTCGGTAAGAAGGTGTAGGTCTCGCTGGAGGCTGGAGGTTTGGGACAGGAGTTCCCTGAGAATCAGTCTCTGGAACTCGATGGTTCGCCGGCGTGAAGGTATACTGGGGAGGAAGATTGGTGGGTCTGTGATTCGCCGTTTGTGAGGTTCCAGAGGTTCGATTAGAGGGATTTCTTCTTCCTCCGCCTCTTTTCTTTACTCCAGCCATCAAGGGTTTACGGTTTCGTCGAGTGAGAGGAATTTAGATCTAGGGTGTTGAGGTTTCGCTGTTTCGTCTCGAAGAAGAAGAAGAAGAAGAAATGAGAAAAGAAATGTTAGATTAGGGTTTGTTCGGGGAAGAAAATNTCACGGCCTGGTTGGACAATCATGTCATGTAAAGAAGTGAGTACATCAGCTGGGAGATTTGATTCCCTTGCACCGTCATCCTCCGAATCAGCTTCTTCCTCATGTGAGTTTTGCGCTTGAGAACTGTGAAGCGATGCAGAAGCTGCTCGAGGTTGACCAGGTTGAGAAGAGAGTGGTCGATGAGACTGTCGAGGTAGAGGAGACTCTCGTGGTAGATTCGAGACTTGAGGAGATTGTCGATGATGATTCGTGACTGACGGTTGAGGAGACTCTCGAAGTTGACTCGAGAATTCTGGTGGATTCATCGCGGAGGCGAGAGGTTGAGGAAAAGGACGCCTGGTTGGATCTTCGCCGGAAGGGGATGTTCCGGGAAAGCTCCTCGAGTGCTGGAACAGATTTGTCGGAGGTGGATAGTCTCGGTAAGAAGGTGTAGGTCTCGCTGGAGGCTGGAGGTTTGGGACAGGAGTTCCCTGAGAATCAGTCTCTGGAACTCGATGGTTCGCCGGCGTGAAGGTATACTGGGGAGGAAGATTGGCGGGTCTGTGATTCGCCGTTTGTGAGGTTCCAGAGGTTCGATTAGAGGGGTTTCTTCTTCCTCCGCCTCTTTTCTTTACTCTAGCCATCAAGGGTTTACGGTTTCGTCGAGTGAGAGGAATTTAGATCTAGGGTGTTGAGGTTTCGCTGTTTCGTCTCGAAGAAGAAGAAGAAGAAGAAATGAGAAAAGAAATGTTAGATTAGGGTTTGTTCGGGGAAGAAAATGAAAAATAGTGGGTTTTCGTGTTTTTTTACGGCCCAAATTTTGTTAAGCCCCAAATTTATTAAAGCAATCGCTAAATAGTAGCTCTTTAGTCGCAATCTTTTAGCGACTGTCAAACTGGTCTCCAAATTAGTCGCAAATTGGCAACTACACTACGACAATATGCATCAGTCTCCAATTAGCGTCTACTAGGTGACTGATTTATTTTAGTAGCCATTCGGTAGCTAAACAATCGCAATTCAGTCACTAAATTTAGACGCTAATTGCATTAACCAATTCCATGTTTTCTTGTAGTGGATTGGTTACAGATTTTTTCTGATGTGTCAAAAAAAGATGAGTTGTATTAATTGTTATAATTTGATTGGTTACAGATTNTGCCGGAAGGGGATGTTCCGGTAAAGCTCCTTGAGTGCTGGAACAGATTTGTCGGAGGTGGATAGTCTCGGTAAGAAGGTGTAGGTCTCGCTGGAGGCTGGAGGTTTGGGACAGGAGTTCCCTGAGAATCAGTCTCTGGAACTCGATGGTTCGCCGGGGTGAAGGTATACTGGGGAGGAAGATTGGCGGGTCTGTGATTCGCCGTTTGTGAGGTTCCAGAGGTTCGATTAGAGGGGTTTCTTCTTCCTCCGCCTCTTTTCTTTACTCTAGCCATCAAGGGTTTACGGTTTCGTCGAGTGAGAGGAATTTAGATCTAGGGTGTTGAGGTTTCGCTGTTTCGTCTCGAAGAAGAAGAAGAAGAAGAAATGAGAAAAGAAATGTTAGATTAGGGTTTGTTCGGGGAAGAAAATGAAAAATAGTGGGTTTTCGTGTTTTTTTACGGCCCAAATTTTGTTAAGCCCCAAATTTATTAAAGCAATCGCTAAATAGTAGCTCTTTAGTCGCAATCTTTTAGCGACTGTCAAACTGGTCTCCAAATTAGTCGCAAATTGGCAACTACACTACGACAATATGCATCAGTCTCCAATTAGCGTCTACTAGGTGACTGATTTATTTTAGTAGCCATTCGGTAGCTAAACAATCGCAATTCAGTCACTAAATTTAGACGCTAATTGCATTAACCAATTCCATGTTTTCTTGTAGTGGATTGGTTACAGATTTTTTCTGATGTGTCAAAAAAAGATGAGTTGTATTAATTGTTATAATTTGATTGGTTACAGATTTTTTCTGATGTGTCAGTCTCTGCTTCATTACAAAAGCTGAGCTGTCAGCACCTGGTGAAAAACCAAGAAGTTTTATTGTATTGATACCAAGAAGCATAATTAAATTATATATATATATATATTTTTAATATTGAATCTTAGGTCTTAAAATAATAATAAAAACTTTCATATTAAATGAGAAACGTACAAATTTCTTTATTCCGTGGATGTAGTATTTCAGACATCTCCAACAACCCCTCAAAACCTCAAATTTGGAGGGGTTTTGAGTTCCAACAATCCCTTAAACCTTCAAATTTAAAGGGGTTGAATAGTGAACCTTCAAATTTAAAGGTGCACTATTGAGACCTTCAAAATCTTGAACATATTTCATTTAAGTCCTAAAATTTTGTATATTTTACAAATCATTCTATGAAATTCAATTGTTTTTTTTTGGTAGGAGAGGGGGAAGCAAAGCCTCCCCATTTATTAAAAGAAGAAAGAAAAAACAAACTACAATCTCACTGTTCGTGCACGAGTGCACCCAACAACATCGTCAAACATCAGCCCTTGAACACAATCAGGACTAACAGCTAGAGAATGAAAACCTAAGGGAAGAGAAAACGCATAGTTGGCTAATCCATCGGCAAGACAATTAGCTTCCCTATACACATGACAAATACAGACTAACCAGTCCTTCGAGATAAAGTCATAGCACAACCGTACTAGGATGGAGAGGGGATGAGTATTGTTGATCCCCAATGTTAGAAAGCAAACCACCACCTTAGAATCAACCTCAAGCTCCACCCGTGTATAACCCTTCTCCCACGCCATCACCAACCCGTAATACACACCCCACAGTTCGGCAAGAGGTGCGGAGCAGAATCTGATATTCAAAGCAAAACCCGTGAGCCAAGTGCCATCGCCATCATGTAAAACTCCCCTTGTTGTCTCCCTCCCTGGGTTTCCATGAGAAGCCCCATATGTATTCAGTTTTACCCAACCATCTCGCGGAGGAGACCAGGCAATTAAGCGTTCCTCACTACCCTTCTTCACACCGCTCACCACTCAAAGCCTGAAACGCCATATAACACTCTACTGCTAAATTCTTTAAGTAACGAACTCTGTCATGAAACTTACCTAAACCACCAAAAACATCTCCACACCTCCACTTCCATCCCCACCAAACTGCTCCCGCAAACAAAGTGGCCCAAGAATAACGATCCTTCCCCATAGTGTCATTCAGATTAACAAACAACCATTCCCACAAAGATGCTGCGAAGAAAGAAGAACGCTTGCTCGGAGGAACTAAGTGTTGCCAAACACCTGCCATAGCCGGACAATCTCGCAAAACATGTAAAAGTGTTTCCTCACCACTACTGCAAATAGAGCAAAGACTTGAATCACTCAAATGTTGGCGCACCCGTTCAGCATTAGTCATCACCACTTGATGAGAGACAAGACAAAGGAAGCACCGAACTCTCTCTGTGGACTTCACACGCCAAATGCAATCATAAAATTTACTCATATCTTGTCGGGGAGCATAATTCCTGCACAACAGCCTATGCGCAGAGCTCACAGTAAAGCATCTGTTAACTGTCTCACCCCACGAAAGTCGATCCTGAGCACCAGTAACATTATCAATAACCACTGCTTTCAAACAGAGTTGTGCAGTCTCTGACAGGAATGGATCCAAATGACTCAACTGCCATCCCGTGTCATTATGCCATGCATCATAAATTCAATTGATTGAAAGATATTTATATAAATTTAAACACAAAAAGTTAAAAATTAAATTATTGATATATGAAAGATACACCATCAAATTTTATACAACAATAACATTAATCATAATTTTTTAAGACACACTAATTAATCATATATGTGAGCATTCTGGAAAAAAAAATATTGAGTAATTTTATATCATGTAATTTTATTTTATATTTTCTTACAAAAATTACATATTAGTTTGTGTAATCATATAAGGTTTTGTATTTATTAATATTGTTTGATATAATTCTTTAATTGTTTTTTTTATATTTATATATGAAAGTTTTATCAATATAACTAATTATTAGTAATATTGTGGACTATAATATAAATATAAAAACTTTTAGAAAAGAATTTGATAGTGTACCATTGGAGTAACTGACCCTCAAACCTTTATTTTGAAGGTTTATTCCCCTTAAAATGAAGTTAGATTGTTGGAGATGCTCTTAGGATGGATGGTTAATCTAATCTCATGCAGATAAATTATAAGTGTGGATCACACTTCCCTAAAATAATTATTTGAACCCTAGGCTAGGGCTACCTATAACGAAAAAATTCTTGGGGGTGAACCACTCTTAATCAACCAATCAAAATACAATAAACTGCCATGTCATATCATATTTATAAAATAAATCAAAATTAAAAAAAAAAAAAAAAGACAAAACAAGTTAAGAAAACCAATTCTGTAGATTTTTTATTAAGGAAATTATGTTGGTTTAGGTTATAAAATAATGATTAGAGTTTAGATTTTACAATTAAACGAAATCATATGTTGGTTTAGGTTTACAAAAAAGTGGTTAGGGTTTAGTTTTTACAATTAAACAAAATTATATGTCGGTTTGGATTTACAAAAAAGTGGTTAGAGTTTAGGGTTTAGATTTTACAATTAAATGAAATTATATGTCGGTTTGGGTTTACAAAAGAGTTGTTAGAGTTTTGGGTTTAGATTTTACAATTAAGCAAAATTATTTGTCGGTTTGGGTTTACAAAATAGTGGTTAGGGTTTAGATTTTAAAATTAAGCAAAATTATATGTCGGTTTGAGTTTATAAAATAGTGATTAGAGTTTCGATTTTACAATTAAAAAAAATTATATTTTAATTTGGGTTTATAAAATGAGTGATTTGGGGTTAGATTTTATAATTTAAAAGTATAATATAATGTTTAGAATTAATCATTTTAAAATTAATTTATATACAAAATTTGTTTTCTTAATCAATAATTTATTTCTTGAACTAATAAGGGGTGAACCTAAGAATTGTACACCTATAACGACTAACGAGCAATGGGATGACACAAAATATTTCTTTGAGAAAGAAACATAATAAAGACATACAAAAACATGATAAAGACAGTCAAAGTCTTTTTTTTTTTTTTTTAAAACTGTTTTTAGTAGGAAATAAAACTGGACAAGTTCTGATTTTCTGTTGGCAGTCATTTGAGTTGAAAATATGTTTATTTACTATTAACAGTTTGTATTTATGATGGTAAGGGAATCGCTATTAAACTCAAGGATCAAAATTAAGATAGATGATTTTTTTTGCTGAATGGTAACTTCTTTCTTATGTTCGTTGTGGTTTTTGATATATGTTTGTTGTTGCAGAGATCAAAACACATTCAAAACTTATTTTGTTGATGTTGGCTCAAAGATATACGGTTTGGATGGTGTTTACAGTTTTGGTGTGACTTCGAATGTGTTAGCCATTGATTGTACGTACGTCTCATACGGTACAGCCCGTCTCCCTCATTCCTAGGCCTATTGGTGATACAATCCCACCCTCATTAACAAAATCTACGTCATTGGAGAGTGTTTAGTCATCCGAGGATAAAGAAGGTCATGGTGCTTAATACAGAGAGAAAAATGTGAGAGCTTGAGGCTGAGATGACAAAGCCAGCCATGAAGATAGGTGGAGGGTAAGATTTACATAAGAGATCCAGAGAATAATTTTGTTTAAGGTCTAAAGGTAGAAGATGTGAAATGGATGAGATTCTGAATTCTAAGAAGTGGGAGTATGCATATGTTGTTGACGATATTTTGTATAACAGATTAAAAGCGTATAGTTGATACAAAGCACAAGTGTTGGGCTTTTGTTTATGCAACAGGTTTTTTCCCCTCCAATTTTTGTGATGATGCAATGATTTTTTTAGAGACCAATATTTATTTTTTTATTTGTTTAGGTATTTCTTAGACAGTAATAACATTTTAAATATATTTAGTTGTTAAAAATCAAATATTTTTAAGTTAGAAAAATAATTTCCTGTACGTAATACGGGTCTAATACTAGTAGACAAATAATTGCAAGACTTTTACAGAAGAACACTCAAAAAGTCTCACATAAAATGGGGTTAAAAAACAAAAATATTTTGTTGTGTCATATTTATCGGAACCAAAGTGTTATATTTTTTCATTTTATATACAACCACAAAATTACTTCCACTATTTGTAAATCCAATTGATTCGAAGATTGATATATATTTCCACACAAGCCCTCATGTACCTTTTCTTTGTTTGAGGGTTGTGGCATACCCACAGAAGCCCTTATGCACCTTTTAGATAGAAATACACATATTAATAGTATTCAACTTCTACCATATTACTAGATTAGGACCCGAAGTACACCGCGAGTAAATTATTTATAATTAAAACATTTGAATTATAAATTTTATTTGTTGGTTTAATATGTTATAATTATAGAATAATTGTTAATTTTATGGTTTAAAGTTTAAACCATATAATACCACAATATAATTTTTTTTTTACATAATATTTATTTAATCCATTGAATTAGATATGTCTATTCTCTGATACTGATAGTGTTAACAAAATAATGAAATGATGTTTCACCTGTGTAACACCAAATTAATGCTATTTTAAATTAATATATATATTTACAAACCCATCCCGCTATATAACTTCGTCCCGAGATATTTTAACTCGCACTATATATATCATCTTAATTTTTAATATTTATTGTTTTATATTATAAATATTAGCTTGAATTGATATGTTATTTATTAAGATTGTAACCATTTACATTTTATAAGATTGATGCTTCTTATAAAGTTTAAATATTTATAATACTTAGAATTCTTAAAACGGTTGAGTATTTCTCATATTTGAAGTTTCGTAAAAATTTAAATATATTATTAATATTTTAAAGGTCTTCAAACTTTTATAAAGTTGAAATATTTATAATATTTAAACTTGATAAATTTGAAAATTCATAAGCTTTTAAATATTATTAATATTTTTTAACATTTTATAAAGTCTAACTTTCTAAAAAATATAAATATTTATAATATTTAACTTTTAAAAAATCTTTAATAAAGAACCGAAATAAAACAAATAAAAGTTTTTAATCAAGCTTATTGTATTATGAATCATTTTTGTCTCTTTTATAGTATGACTCTTAACCATTGCCCAACTTTTTAGGCGATGTAGGATATTGTATCCGTAAATTAAGTAATATATGTCCATTTTAAAAAATTTGTATTACATCATATGCAAGAAAAAATCACAATTTTTATTAACTAAATGTATTATAGAATAATTCAAGATAATTTAACTAAAAATTCAAATAAAAATGAAAAAGAATCATATATTTATATTTGAATGAGATAGAATTTTTTTTTATTTTTTTAAATCTTACTTATAACTAATTTGAAAATTTTGGTAACTAATATTAAAGTCAATGCATTAAATGTAAAAAATTTCCAAAACCGATTTTTGAGCAAAAGTTGTTGCAAAAATACTAGTATAGATTTCTGGGAGTTTTCTCTTCTCCTAATCCATAATTAATTGGCATAAATCCATTGAAAAGCTTATCCAACTGAAGTACTATTAATTTCCAATAATATATACTCTGATCCCTCCGTTTTTTATTACTTGTAGTTCTAGAGTTAAAATTTTGTGTTATAATACTTGTCGTTTAAGATTTCCAATGTAAATTTTTGGTAAATATTCAAATTTTATCTAACTATTTTAATGTTTTAACCAATCAAAAGATTAGATATATATTTAAAAGGAATAAACAATAAAATTTATGGTTTTCTTAATATGTGTGAAACAACCTTAAACGACAACTAATATCCGGGAACAATCAGTACTCACTCGTTAATCCATTGGGTTTCCAGTACATTTTAACTGACTTCGGCACCTCTGACCAGTTTTAACTTTTTCGTGTCTTGCTTCCAGATCGTCCATTTTGCGCAACACGTCTAGCTCCGGACTATCATCCTGTCAGGAACGCTCTACTATCCGGAAACAATCGTTGGTGGGAATTTATTACTCGTATCCGTGTTGAAACAGCGATGGGCAAACCCAGGACAACATTCCCAAGTTTCGCAAGTTCGCTGGGACGAACTGCGGAGCCAGCCGGGTCACGTGTTGTTGAATCCGACAGTCTCCAGATCGTTCACCGAGAAACTCAGGCGGCCATCAAAGCTGATATCGATCCTCCTCGGGATCGGACTGACGTCGATCCTGTTCAGGTCGGACCGTCGTCGATCCTACTCAGGCCCCTGAAGAAAATGTCGACATAGTCGATGTTGCGAAAGACGATACCCCTCCCCTAGCTTTAGGGAATGCCGATCCTCCGAACGATGAAGAGGATGTCCCTCAGCTTGGAGCTGGATCGAAAAAGAAGAAGAGGAAGCAGAAAAAGAAGACGCCGCAGTCAGTAGTAAACCGCAAACGCTCGGCTGAAGACGCCGGACTGGAATCTGCCGACCGATTCCATCTGGCAAGAGAAAATGACAAAACGGATCGGTTTGCCTTTGAGTATTTCGGTGATACCCCTCTGGTCACAAATCGCGATGCTTCAGGCGAACTCTTCCGAACCTTGAAGATCTCCAGTCGAGTCCTTCCGTCAGTGGACGAACTGGAGTTCAAACAAGCGTTCCTTGACGTCGCCGAATCCCACTTAATGGTTTGCCTTATTATTTTCTTTAACTTGTTCAAACTTTATGCGGACAAAACTGACGTATGTTCTTTGAATCCACAGACTGCCGCCAGCAAGAATACGCTGACTCAGTTGTATGATAGGTGAGCCAAAAACGATAAAAAGTCGGGATTTGAGCTCGAAAAGGTGAAAGAATGCGCGGAACAAATCTGAGTCGCCAGCGAAGCTAAAGATGAGAGGATCAAGGAGCTTGAAGCTCTTATCGCCGAAAAGGATGGTATCATCACTAAATCCAAACTGAGGATTGGTGAACTGAATTTCCGAGCGCTTACTCTCGAAGAAGAGAAATCCGAACTGTAGGGAGCATGTGACGAGTTGAAAATCCAACTCGACTTTGAAGTTAGAAGACTTCGGCGGGATCGTTTGGAGAAAGTGGAGCGAACAGCGAAGAAACCGCAGACTCGATTGGATAAGATCAAGGCTTATCTAGTCGAACAAGAGAAGATTCGCCCCTTGGAAGATCTGTTAAACCAGGCTACCGGAGTACAGGAAACTGTGCAATATTTGATTATAAAGGGGGCCATCATTCCCGAGGAGCGAATCGCGGAGATTGATAAGAACAAGGCCAAAGCCGAGGAAACTATCAAAGCGATTGATGTCCTCGAACTGAATGAAAATGACCTCGTCATGTCCCGGATCAGCTCGGTTATGGACTTCTTCACCCCGGAACGATGGCTCTGGATTCCGTCTACCATCCGTATGGCTCCAATGCCGAGAGCTTCCAAGCTGATCTGACCGATGCCTTGGATGCTTAACTTTCATTTTTTGTTTTTGTTGCAAACTCTATTAAGTATGGGTTTGAATACCCTTGTAAAACATTGTCGACTTGTTCGGCCCATTCTCCCTTTTAGAACTTCTTTGCCGGAATTTTTCCTTTTTACCAGAAAAAAGAAAAATCGACAATTTCGAGGAATTGCATCTTTTCCATTTTGCACGGAATATGGAAATTTGGAAAGGATTTCACCTCCCAATATTCATATAAATCAACTTGCGCTGTCTCCGAACTAAACAACTTGCGAAAAACTTTCAATCAAAGCGATGTCAAACTCTATTAGCAGCGTGGAATCCCCTCTAGTCGGGAATGATGTCCTGACGTTCTCGAACGCCGAAGCTATTGAAAGGGGGATGGCCTACTACCCAAACATCCAAGCTCCTTGGATGCTGATGTTCCGTGTCAAACCGGAAGAAAGGCGTGACTTGGAAGAATTTCTCCATCAGGTGGAAGACCGTCACACGAAGTACCGCGATCGGCTCGCCGCATCCGAACAAGCGCAACGCGAATTGCTGCTCAAACTTGAAATGCTCGAATCCCACCCAAAAGATTAGGTCGAGAACGGATTCGAGAGGATAGCAGCCCTGCCGCCATGCCTGGTTGCGTACTGCAACGAGTGCCGAAAGGAAACAGATCGAAAGCCGACTCACATGGATCCTACTCTCATTGGTGATTTCATTCCAGGAAATGTCAAGCCTTTTTATATTAACAGGCGTGCTAATGATGTCGAACTTACTGAAGCCGACACCTTCTTTCGTCAGGTAACTATCGCGAGACATCCCGTAATGTCTGCTTCCAAACTAATCCGTTTTTGACTTTGCGTATGCAGATCGAAGGCACACATCAAGAATTGAGCCAGGATCTTCAGTACTTTCACATGAAAAAAGGTAGGATCGACCGCCAGCAGAGGACTTTGGAATCTGAAGTTGCCATACTCAAGGCAAAAAGGAAGAGGACTATTGACTTGCTGGATGAGTCCGAACAGAAGGCCAGGGCATTGGAAACTCGCCCCGAGGATTGGGAGAAGACCGGGCTGCAACTGTTGTGGTCGATGCCAAAACGACTCAAGACGAGTGTTCGTGAGATCGCGGCGAATGGCGCACTAGTTCGGAATTAACATGTGTTATTTGAGTATTTAATAATATTTAGCCGCATTGTAAGAGGCGAATTTTGCTATTTGAGTATTTAAAGTTTGCTATTTCAAGACGTCTCCCGGCTTATATCCGGCAATTTTTATTAAACGATGGTAGAAAACATCGATCAAACTTTAAAAATTAGGCTATTTGGCCCTAACGGGATACGTTTGGTCGGAGGGCGAGATACTGGGCTCGGCTTATCTCCTTTGCTTTAGTTCGGATGTTGGACTGCAAAATTATTCTCTGAGTTCGGCTAACCATTCCGTCCGAACTAAAGTTTGGGTGTGAAATAAATACTTTGCGTTCGGCGTATCCCAAAATTAAAAGATCGAGTGCGGAATAAATACTCTGGGCCCGTCTTATCCCTAAATTAAAAGATTGGGTGCGGAATAAATACTCTGGGTCCGGCTTAGTCCTGAGAAATAGTGCGTAGTTACGCGAGTTGATCACCTGGCCAGGGTGTCAACGAGGAGTGAGTTTGATATATACCAATACTTAATCCAGTTCGGGTTAAGAACCGAGATATATGTATACATACTCTCTTTTTTTCTTTTTGAAAATAAAAAGACGCGCTGCATTAAATGTGTTACGCGGCCTTTGAGAATTATTCTCGGGACGCAGTGAAAATTTTGCTGCGTTCTGATTGGTGGACTCGGTGGCTGTTATTTCCCACGACCCTATATAAATAGGGTTGAGTGTTGGGAGAAAGAAACATTCCAACTTCCACAATTTCGAGAAAAAGAAGGATGGTAACTACTCGATCTGCATGGCTAAGACAGGCCCGGGAAAGAATAGCTGCTTCGGCGAGTGGTTCTGGTCGCGCTGAACCTGTCCCCTTCGTCGATATGACTAGCACGGAGGGGAGTCTTATATGCCAGGAGCTCCGACGGTACCGAGCTCGCCGCTATAGGTTGGGGACTCATCTTACGGCGAGACGTCTTACCGCTTGGATGGGACTGTTCAGGTCCTGATCAAATGATCGCCGAAGGTTTCTTCTTGGCGAAGTGGCGTATGACCCGGCTGATTGCCGCGCGTGCGGCGTGCTAGGAACAGGTTGCGCGCATGGAGGTGCCTGCCCTACTTGAGGCCGACTGCCAACGCCTGGAGGATACCGCACACCCGTTTATCACGGAAATCTGGGTCTATCGGGCTTCCTTGGAAAGATTGAGGCGATATGCCAATTTTTTGGAATCGGCTGGCCCAATCTTTCGCGAAAGGCATATGGTCGAGGGCCCATGCACCTTCCTGGAAGATTTGGTGTTTAGTGGCTTCGAAGTCCCAGCGGAAAGACTCGAGGCCTTAAGGCAGGCACGCCGGTTTTGGCGAGCCGAACTGATCAAGACGGAGGTGGAGAAACCATTGGAGGACGATCTGTCTGGTCCTCGTCCTCCACTTCGGCTGCATGACCATCCAGAATGGTAATGGTGGGCCTCGTTCCGCGCCGAACTCCGAAAACGGGCGGTTTTTTTTTTTTTTTTAAGAGAACTGTCGCGAAGGGTTTTCCCCTTTGCGTCTCTTTTCTTGCTTTTTTTTTATCTATTAATCGGTCAAATCTCTAAAGCATGTAATGGCGATTGATCAAGAATTTGCTCATTCGAATTATCCGAATTAGGCAATGGAAGTTCTCCATTTGTATTTGAAATAATGATTTTAGACGAAGTGTAATGGAAATTAATCCAAACAACTTTCAACGAAGTCTTATGAAAAAAAAAAATGAAACTAGTATCGCGGAATTTGGCGTACTGCCGATCGAAGTGTATTCGAAATAAAGAAAGAAGTTTTTTCAGCCGGGAAAAGACTTTATTAATATCTTAGCTGCATTCACTTAATCTTGAAAAGACAAGGAATTGCCTACGTACCCCGAAACGGGGATCAAGCCAACCGTAGTTTGTATTACAAAGGAAAGATGAATGGAGTTCGGATTCCCAAAAACTCCTAGTTAGGGTCGTGACGATGATTTAGCAGTAATAACGCTTCAAGTGGGTTGCGTTCCAAGAGTTTTTGATCCGTTCTCCGGCCATGGTTACGAGTTCGTAGACGCCCGGGCGAACTGCCCGAGATACGAGGTACGGACCCTCCCACCGAGCGCCGAGTTTACTGGCGTTAACTTCTTTGGTGTTCTCGAAAACTTCCCGTAGAACCGGATCGCCTTCATTAAAATGCCGCTGATGAACAGTCTTGTTATAATACCGAGCTGTTGCGTCTTGGTAGTGTTGCACTCGGACTAGAGCTTGATCGCGCAGTTCTTCGGCAAGATCGTTGTGGTCAATCAGCATCCTGTTGTTAAGTTCGGGATTGTCGACCATCATGGTACGCCGGAGTGTCGGGACTCCTGCCTCGGCTGGGGCGAGTGCCTCGAGGCCGTACGGGAGGGAAAAAGGGGATTGTCCCGTACTCCGCCGCGGGTTTGTGCGATAGGACCACAATACGCCATCGAGGTGGTCTGCCCATGCTCCCTTCCTTCGACCGAGTCGTTTTTTTAGTCCGTCGACGATCGACTTATTAGTGGCCTGAGCTTATCCATTTCCTTGCGGGTATCGGGGAGTCGAAGTGCTGAGGCGTATTTGCCACTTCGTCAGGAAACGTCTGGTGATCATCGAGGTGAATTGTGTGCCGTTATCGGTGACAATCTCGTATGGAAGTCCGTGACGACATATGATGTTCTTCCATATGAAATTGGTTACGTCCAAGGATTGGATCTTTGTGAAGGACTCTGCTTCGACCCATTTGGTGAAGAAACAGGTCAGCACCAGGACGTATTTCTTGGATTTTGACGCCGGCAGAGGACCTATAGCATCCATGGCCCAGCGCATCAAAGGATATGGAGCTGTCACGGTATTCAGCAGTTCAGGCGGGACATGCCGCATTGGTCCATGGCGCTGGCAGGCTTCGCATTTTGCTGCGAAGGCTTCGCAGTCGGCCATCATGGTCGGCCAATAGTGTCCATCCTTTTTGATTTTGAGGGCGAGTGTGCGTCCGCCAGAATGGTTGCCACCTTCGCCTTCGTGCACCTCCATCATGATTCGTTCGGCCTCGTCCCGAGTGACGCAGGTAAGAAACCCTCCTGATGCGCTTCGGCAAAATAATTCCCCGTCTAAGAGTATGTATCTGGAACTTCGGGCCTTTAAGCGTTGAGCTGCCCATCGGTCTGGTGGGATGACGCCTTCGGAGACATAGAGTTTGATCTCAATTTGCCAGTCGTCCGGAGGCTTTGTGACGTCCGTCAGGTCCTCTATTGGCTCGTTGACCTCCATCGGAACAGAGGCGTTGTTGATTACAGCTATGTGATTGTCGGGATCGATGCTAGGAGCGTCGATGCATTTGATCGGGATGGTGCGCCGCAAATCAGGGTCGAAGCGGTTCACCAAGGCTGCGAGGGCGTCGACTGACGCGTTTTCGTTCCATGGGACCTTCGTCAGAGAAAAAGATGTGAATTCTCCGGACAATGTTTGGACCAACTGCCGATACGCCCCCATTCGCTTATTTTTGGCGTCGACCTCTCCGCTGAATTGGCTGACTACGAGTTGGGAATCGCAGAAGACTTGCAAATGTGTCACTCAGAGTCCTCGTGCTAACCGAAGCCCCGCAAGGACGGCCTCGTACTCTGTTTCGTTATTTGATGCTCTGAAGTTGGGCTTTAATGCTTGCTCGAGAACTTCACCGGTGGGGGACCGGAGAATGAGTCCCACTCTGGATCCTTCATTCGTCGACGAACCATCGACGAACATTGTCCAATGCTCTTCCTTAGGAGTGGGGTCGTCGAGGTCAGGAGATAGCTCGGTGATGAAGTCGGCCAGGACTTGCGACTTCAAGCTTGGACGAGAGCGGTATTCGATGTCATACTCATTTAGTTCGACTGCCCATTTCGCCATGCGTCCGGATTGGAGGGGGCTATGGAGGACAGTTCGGAGTGGCTGATCGGTAAACACGACGATGGAATGTGACTGGAAATAGGGTCGGAGCTTCTCCAGCGTGGGGTATCGTGATTTCGCGTCGTTGAGTGCTTTACTTGTGTAGAAGATAGATTTTGGATCCCTGCGGTCGTCTCGAACTAACACGCCGCTGACAGCCAAACTGGAGACCGAGACGTACAGGTACAGTGTTTCGTCGTCTTCCAATTTGACTAATACTAGGTGGTAAGTCAAATACTCTTTCAGTTGCCGGAAGGCGATCTCGCATTCCTCGTCCCAGTGAAAATCCTTATTTCCGCGGAGGAGTTGGTAGAAAGGGAGGCATTTATCTGTTGATCGAGCGATGAAGCGATTTAGAGCTGCGATGCGGCCGGTCAGGCGTTGCACTTCTCGCTTGTTGGTCGGCGACGGCAGTCCCAATATGGCTTCGATGTGTTTAGGGTTTGCTTCTATCCCCCGTTCAGTGACGATATACCCCAAAAATTCTCCTGAAGTAACTTCGAATGTACACTTCGTTGGATTCACTTTCATCTGGAAATGATCCAAGATGTCGAAACATTCGGCGAGATGCTCGACGTGCTGCTCTGCGATCAAAGATTTGACCAGCATATCGTCGATGTAGACTTACCTGTTTTTTCCAAGCAAACTAGCGAACATCATGTTCACCAGCCGTTGGTAGGTTGCTCCAGCGTTCTTCAGTCCGAACGGCATTAACTTATAACAATAGGTCCCCCTATCTGTAATGAATACCGTTTTTTCGCGGTCAGTCGAACTCATGGCGATCTGGTTGTAACTTGAGAAGGCATCCATGAACAAGAGCAGTTGGTTTCCGGCTGTGGCTTCGACGAGACGGTCTATGTGTGGCAAAGGAAAGCTATCCTTGGGGCATGCTTTGTTGAGATCGGTGAAATCCACGCATACTCTCCATTTACCGTTCTTCTTTTTGACCACGACTGGATTGGCCAGCCAGTCAGGGTACTGGACCTCCATTATCTGGTCAGCTTTGAGCAGCCGCTCGACTTCATCCTGAACTGCTTTGGCCCGATCTGGAACCAGGCGTCGGCGTTTCTGCCTGATTGGTTTGAACGTGGGATCGACGTTGAGCTTGGGGTAGATAACATCGGGATCTATTCCGATCATGTCCTTCGTTGACCAGGCGAATGTGGAAGACCGAGATTGCAGAAAGGCGATCAACTTTGTCTTTATGTGCTCTTCCAGTTCGGCACCGATGCCAACAGTTCGTGAGGGGTCAGAAGGATCAATGTTCACCTGTAAGATTCGACACTCCGGAGACTTGAGGCGATCTCTCTCCGGCTTATGGGGACCGGTAAGATGGTCCCCGCTCTGTAATTGCTACGCGTCCTCAGTCTTCCTCTGCTTCTTCTCGATAACAGACCAAGTTCGGGCAACCCTCTGGTCACCATAAAGTGTGCAAATTCCTGTGGTGGTTGGGAACTTGAGGCAGAAGTGATAGGTCGATAGTACGGCCTGCATCGCGTATATCCACGGTACCCCCAAAATGGCGTTGTAGACCGGAGGCGCGTCGATGACTGCGAACTTAGTCTTCCGGGACAATCTGCCGGCTCGTACTTGCAGCTTTACGTCGCCCATTGACAGTTTGGCGACCCCAACATAGCCCGTCAATGTTCGAGACTCGGGTTTCAGTTGCTCTGGTGTGACACCCATTTTTTCTAGCGTTTGCCAGCATATTACATTGACGGTACTTCCCGTGTCGACCAAATCTCGTTCAACATCAAAATAGCCCATGGAGACTTCGATAACCAAAGGATCCGAATGGGGGTGTTGGATTCCCTTGGCGTCTTCCAATGTAAACGATATGGGGTCCGAGCAGAGTGGAGATTCGCTCGGGGCTGTCTGAAGGCAGCAAAATTGACGCGCCCTCTTCTTTAATGTGGAGGAGAATTGGCCCGTTCGGGATTTTGCCCTCTCTGCCGCTTGGGTGGGCCAGGCAGTTCATCAGCCTTGGGCATCTCCTCTTGAAGGTTCGCCAGCACTTGGTTGGTCGGCTGTTGAACTCCGTTGGCCGGACCGTTGTAGCCTCGTCCTCCTCCTGCGCCATGGCCACTATTAGATCGTCCACCACGCCATCCCCCTCGGCGACCTCTGCCTCCACGGATGCTCTTTGGCTGAAAGGTGGCTTCGATTTCGCCGGAAAGATACTTTCCGTACAGGAAATTCTTCAGATGGATGCATTCGTGTGTGGAGTGGCCGACCATCATGTGGAAATCGCAGTACAGCTCCTTTAGGTCGGATGACTGTTTGTTTTGGTCCTCCACTTCGGAAACCATGTGAACGACACCCTTTTTTTGGTCTTGGGGGTCATGATGCTTGCAAGGTTCGTGGTGCTCGTCCCGGCTTTTAGCCTTAGGGGAGTGTGACGGTTGCCCGATTGTCTTTGCGGCTAACTGAGCGTCTTCGTCTTCGTCGAGCGTGAATCTTTCGTAATGGCGATCCGGGAATCAACCCCTTTCTGAAGGCTGCCATTGCGGCATCCTCTGGGACAGTAACGCGCGTTAGCTTTTCCTTGAATCTGCTCAGGAAACTGCCGATGGATTCGTCGGGTTCCTGGGCCATCTCCCAGAGGTCCGAGCTTGTCACGCATCGTTCAATGAGGATTCGATAATGCTTAAGAAAAGCCGTAGACAACTGGTCGAAGTTATCGATCGAATTCGGTTCAAGCCTTGTGAACCACACCAAGGCAGGACCGGAGAGGTTATCGACGAATAGCTGGCAACACCCAACATCCCTCTGTTCGTCGGTGAATCGTACCTTTGTCATGGTTGGACGTCATGAACTGAACGGGGTCTTTGTCACCCAGGTAGGTTGGGAGTTTCAGCTTGACGTTTGGTATGGCGGCCCGCAAGATCCGTTGAGTAAAAGGGGATTGCCGAGTCACTTCGACAATCCTGTCGATTTCTGGAGCTGTGCTAATAGCTCGATGAAGAAGTGTGTTCATACCGCTGATTTGCGTCTTGATTTCTTTGATTTCGAGGCAAGATCCCGTGTTCGTGAAGCGGATGACTGGGGCGGCCGAACTCTCGTGCACACGTGAGTTTGGGTTTGTTGGTCGAATACTCGACGTTGTCTGAGGGGGAGGATTCCTCCGCTCGTACTGTACGTCCGAAAAATCGAGACGACGAGTGAGACCGTCTATGCCGAGTATGGGTGACTGTCAAGCAGAGATTTGTGATGGGGTTGTCTGAGTGACGATAGCATCGACTCTGCGGTTGGTGTCGGATATCATCTGGTAGATTTCTTTCGTCATGGTGCCGAACAAGATCTTGAACTCTTCCATGGAGACGACTTGCGGATTCTGGACCGCTGTCGTGGCGCGAACAGGGGGGTTCCCGTTTTGTGTACGGAGTCGCTGCTCCGTGGCGCGTGCATCCTCCTCATCCGGGGGTTGTTCATCGGAGAGCTCTGTGTCGCGATTGACTGTCTCTTCACGAGTTCGTCCTGCTTCCTGGCTGGTCTCCCCTTCAGATCTGACCTCAACTGGGAGTTCGGAGGAGATATCGGTCAGGTTTGTCGACTCGTTGACGGGACGGCGAACGTACACGGCGGTAGCCGGCCTGGTTTATACAGCGCTCTGTGTTGCAGCGTTGTCTTGAGCAGATGCGATGCCTGTGACATCGGGCGTGCTGGAGGTGGTACGGTTCGCTCCGGTGACTTCGGTGATGAGTGAAGACATTATCGTAGGCTTTTCAAAGAACTTTTTCGGATGAGATTTTCTTAGAGAGTAACTTTTAGAGACGATTTGCGTTCCCCACAGACGGCGCCAATTGTAGAAACTGGATTTCCACAATGAATTTGTTTATGGGGGAAAACAAATTCAGTAAAGTAATCTCTCTAGAAAACCGATCTAAGCTTTGAAATTAGAAGAAAAGGAATTGATCTCGAAGAATTAGGGTTTTGATTGCTAAGAACAAGAAGAGAACTGAATAATTGTATTCAATATTCGATGCTTTACAACGGAGAAATCTCTGCCTCTTTATACATATTCATAGATCGCATAATACATTAACTTTCCTTATGAGACGAACTGAACTAAGGAAAGTTGCTTTATTTCTTGAGTCGGCCGCCAGGCGAAGTGGAAGTCGGTTCTTCTCCTTCGAGGCTGGGATTCCTCTGTCCGAATTGGGCTTAAATGACCTAATTGAGTTATTAACCAGATTCCCAGTTAAATAACCAAATTGTCTTTCTGGTTTAGTTCGGTATGTCGGGGGTGCTAAATCCCGCACCAACAGTACAACTTGATGGAAGTGTTTTGGTCGTGTTAGAGTATTACCAAGAGATCCTGTCTTTTTGTGCTTCTAACACCTCTGTTTCTTCAACATCTAAGTTCTAGGTCTGTACCCAAGCGGGTGAAGCCACAACCTTGGTTAATTGCGAAATTGTAGTTGTTACTGCTGATCACAGCAAGTATACTTGTTTATGGCTAATTTCTAGGGTTGTTATTAAAATGGGTGAGGCAACCCCTGCTTTGAGGAAGCCTGTGTTCACCAATTTTAATGAGCTAAGACGATTAACCAATGGTGATGCAGAGAAGAGGAGGAGGTCGTCCCAGCGATACAACAAGAAACGATCAAGATTAGAGAATACATACATGCTTTTGTGATTGTTTTTTAGAGGCTGCTTCTGTTCTCAATTATCATATTTCGAGAATGCTTCTATTTCTCAATTAGCATCATAAGGCAATCATTAGTTGGTTGTAAATTTTTAATTCTTAAGACCTCACCAATGAAGAGAAAAAAACTAAATACAAAGTTACTGGAATGCTTAGATTAGATTAATAAAATTTAATATTATTTTATACTTAAAGACACCATTAAAAAGTTTACCATGTGGATGCTCTAATTTTAACAGAACAACTCTACTTTAGACTTCACTAAACTTGCATTTATATAACACACACTTTCATCTTTGGACCTAAACTTATGATCCTTTTGTTGACTTTTCCACGTCGTTGACTTCTTTTCCCGTTTTCCGACGCGTCTTCGTCGTTGACTCTTATCATATGCTTTGCTCTTAATTCTCAGCTCAGTGACTCTTCTTCTTCTCATCTTAGCCTTAAACTGTTTGTTTCTCTTTGTCCAGGACTAATCAAAGGTTCAATTCCAACAAAAACCCATACAAAAAAAAAAAAAAAAAGACTTTTCAATAAATTAGAGCTGGAGAAGCTTCGAGGTCAAATCAACCTGCCTACCTTCCATCTTATTCATTTATAAATCCGATTATCCTAAGGTTTTAATTGGGATAAAGACTTAGACAACTATTGATTAGAACACAAACGTGATGTGCATAAAATCTTAATTTTCTCATGTCTATTACTTTATTACAAGAGAGCTTGAAACAGAGATTAAATTTGAGGAAGGATGGACGTCTTACATGCAGATGAAAAGGTATAACCAAACTGATAAGTATAGGAGGAGAGCCTGAACCACCAATTGATTCTGATGAATATATGAAACTTTACACACAGGTACGTAACGTAATATTTGTGGTCTTATGTAATGTTTGTTGTTTACATTTATGGACGTGTACTTACCACAATGATTACTTCTGTAAATTCACAGGACTATGTGCAAACAACGTCGTGATTACTCATTTATTCACACCAGCTTTATGATAAGTACCCTCAAGTAATTGAAGAATTTATACTATACAAATGGTGAGTAGCAATTTTTTTTTTTTTTATGTCTGGCTTGATTCTTGAATATATTGTGCGAAGAAGAAATGTGTTTTTTGAACTTAATTAATCCAACAGTTTAATTAATTTTTGTGTTATGTGTGGTTAGCTAGGTGTTTCCGTCTTTAAGGGAGAAGCATGATGAATATATGTTAGAAGAGCTTGTTAAGAGGTGGAATAACCATATATAATGTTATGGTTAGATGGTTAGCCAGATTCTTTTATTATATTGAACGTTGCTTGGGTAGAGGCACTCCAAGACTGAGAGAAGTTGGTTTGACATGCATCCACCGTTCCACGACCTCGTTTGTCAAGCAAATTCCTCCTATATATAGGTTATAACTTCTCACTGCCTCAGCACCTTTTTTTGTAACCGTCCAGCAATTATTTACCTTAGGTTTATCGTAACATGCATTCCACGGCCACAAAATCTGTAACTGCAGCCCTGGACTTGTAAGTATTAGTAACTGCAATGAAAAAGTTCTGGTCCAGCCTGATTCTTGATTTTTGTATCTAACAAAATTTGTGTTTTTGCCATATTCGTAAGGAACGTGAGGGGTATGGGAAATTACAATTTCAGTGTTTTTTTATTAAAAAAAAAAATCATACCCCATCAAATTATTTTGGATTTTATGTATGTTTTAAAAATGATTCAAAATTATCTTTTAAAAAAGTAAATTTATTTCTGCATAAAACATGATTTGAATTTTTAAAATTGGATGTAAAAACATTATAAGAGCAAATAGTGTTTGTAATTAGGTACAAATAACACCATATAGAATCTACATGAATAGAATGTTATACTATACTATTTTTTTTTGTAGAAATCTAATATAAATTAAACGAAAAATAATAAAAAATCGAAAATGTTTATAAACAGAACATATAAAATAAAATAATATATTATAAAATGAAAAGTATGAAACAAGTTATTTCCTAAGAAATATACAACATATGAAAATTAACATGCGAGTTTAACAATTTCCAAAGAAATAACACTACACCCAAAACTATCGTATTAAGCTCATGCTAAAATTAGATTACATGGGGATAATATTAATAGTATATATATATATATATATATATATGTATATCTATTTTTTTAAATGGAATAGAATAATGTTGTACTCTATATATAAGAAATAATTACACTATTTTAGTTACATATTGAGTTAAAGTTGTTCAATTAAAAAAACAAATTAAAACAGAAAAGAAAATTTTTATTTTTGAAAAAGAATGTGAAGTCCATATAATTAGTGTAAATAGATTTTAGTTTAACACATATTGGGATATTTATTGTTTTTTTTATTGATCGATATTTATTTTAATTAGGTGCATTATCTATCAAATGAACTACATTCCGGAGGCCAATTATCTTCAAAATCTCAGGAAATAGATAACATAAATTCTCTACATGTTTTTGAATATTCCCAAAGCATTTTTAAACCTATGGCATATTGGTGTATAAACCTTACTAAAAGTATGAGTTTACGGGTGGAATCTACTTTTCCGACTTAAAGGCACACAACCTTGGTGAGAAACCTTGCCATTATCTACAATTCTACATCATGAATTTGCGTTTTAATATTCATCCCTCCTTTCTCTTTTGCTTTATCATTGTTTTCATTTATATACTAGGTATTGTCCCGCGTATTTTATGTAATAATCATAAAACTATTAGAATTTTATGAGAAGATTTTATAATATTTTTTTTAAAAAATAGTATTTCTGAAAAATGAGATTGAAAAGGATGCATTTTTGAAATTCTCCCTAAAAATACATATATAACAAACAAATTTTGTAAATATCAATAATACACTTTATTAATTCAAATCATACAATATCAAAATATTCCACTTATTTAAAAACTATAGTTAATGATAAAAATATAAATTTACTATGATATTCAAAATTTACCTAAAACATTTAATAATTAAATTTTAAAATTATTTTTTTAGTATCAATTAAATATATTTTCTATAAAATCATATGAAATGCAATAAAACATCCCAAAGATTAATTTATTTTTTAATCTTTTCTATATTCACCTTAGTTTAAGCTATATTGCTAGGTAAAATTCTAACGATATATTCTTTATAGTAAAATTTTGAAAGACAAAGAAGGAAGGAAAAAATACATAAAAACAAAGAAATAAATTTTGAACAAAATAAGATAAATCTAATAAATATATAATCATACTCTTACCATGAGTTTTGAACCCAAGCAAGAACATAAACAAAACAAAAAAATATTTAGAATTTGAGATATAGTTGATGATGATGTGAGAATGGTTATTTATAGGATTTCAAAGGATGGAAGTTACATTTTTAAAATAATTTATTAGACATATGTAATTGTAAATAAAATAATAAGAAGACAGAGAAGGAAGGAAGAAATACATAAAAAAAAATGAACAAAATATAAGATAAATTTAACAAAATATATAATCACACTCTTACCATGAGTTTTGAACCCATGCAAGAACATAAGCAAAACAAAGAAAATATTTAGAATTTGAGATATGGTGGATGATGATGTGAGAATAGTTATTTATAAGATTTCAAGGGATGAAAGTTACATTTCTAAAATAATTTCATTAGAGGAGTTACAGTTATAATTTATAGTGTGTTTGAATGAAAATGAATGGAAAAATAGTCAATTCATATTTATGTAATTTCAGTTACAATTTAGTAGTAAAGTGTGGATTTAAAGTATATATTAATGTACATTATTATATTTTTTACTTAATTAAAAATAAATATTACTTTTTAGAAATTAAATGCTAAATGGACCAAGAAGAGAGTGAATAATTGTTTTTTACAGCCACCAAAAATTTATAATACATATGTAATTGAAAATTAGAAATATAAGAAGACAAATAAAGAAGGGAAAAATACCGAAAAACAAAGAAATAAATTTGAACAAAATATAAGAGAAATCTTAAAAAGTATATAATCACACTCTTACCATGAGTTTTGAACCCATGCAAGAACATAAACAAAACAAATAATATTTAGAATATGAGATATGGTGGATGATGATGTGAGATTGGTTATTTATAAGATTTCAAGGGATGGAAGTTACATTTCTAAAATAATTTATTATACATATGTAATTTAAAATTAAAAATAATAAGAATACAAAGAAGGAAGGAAGAAATACATAAAAACAAAAAAATAAAATTGTACAAATTATATAATCACATTCTTACTATGAGTTTTGAACCCATGCAAGAACATAAACAAAACAAAAAAATATTTAGGATTCTAGAGATGGTGGATGATGATGTGAGAATGATTATTTATGAGATTCCAAGGGTTGAAAGTTATATTTCTAATATAATTTAATTAGAGGAGTTACAATTATAATTTATAGTGTGTTGGAATAAAATGAATGGTCAAATAAAATAGTCAATTCATAATTTATGTAATTTCAGTTACAATTTAGTAGTAAAATATGGATTTAAAGTATAGATTAATGTACATTATTACATTTTTATTTAATTTAAAATAATTATTAATTTTAAAAAACTTAAATGCAAAATGGATTAATAAAGAGAGAGTGAAACCTTACTTTTATATATATGACTTCTAGGCTGTGAAACCTTTTTGCATTCTTATTTGTATTTTCTTTCCCATAAGCCAAATGATGTCCCATTATATTAGTTCCATTTTAATAGGTTCATTACTTATCTTACCATACAAGTCGACTACTAATTAAGAATATTTTTTTCTACAAAGTTTCAGCAACACGTGAACAAACAAAGTCATGTTATAAACTATAACCGGCAAGGGTCAATTTTGCACATCTCTCGAATCTTAAATAATTCAAAAGAACCCTTTTTATTTAAAAACAACATCGAGAAGTCTATTTGTGTCACGTTTTATAATAGAAAATTCTTATTTATCGTATAATAGGAAAATTGTCCAACTCTAGGAATAGTGCCAGTGCCCCGGAGGGGAAGCAATCCAAGCGAAGGATTAGGGTCCGAATTTTTTTTATTTTTTTTATTTTTTTTCCTTTAGTAATTAAGGTCTTTATTAAAGTTTTATTTGATTAAGTCTCTAGAAAAAATACTTAGTTTTATAGAAAATAAATAAATTTTGTCCCAAAAATCAGATTTTACTATGAATTTGGTTAAAAAAACTTAATTTTTGGTATGAATCTGTTAAAAAGAGGTCCAAAAAAAAAATTCTTTAGTAGAAAGGGTAAAAAAAAAATTGTTCTAAAGCCTCCACACAGGGTAGTGCGTAGGGCACCCAATTATACTGGACCGGCACTGTCTAGGGGTTGTGCAATTGTTAATCTCTCAATTCCTATATGTTTTATAATAGGAAAGTTGTCAACCCTAAAGGTTTTGATATAAATACTAATAGAGCGCTTCAAGAAGACTTGTGTGCTTTAAAGTAGTTTCGAGAGATGCACATAAGATGTATGGTGTCGCCCCATCAACAAGATAAATATATATTTTGATGGTTTATTCTTGTAGAAAAGAATGATAGGCATGGTAATGTTTGTATCATATGCAGTTGTAGTTACTATCTTGGTTTAGTGGATTTTGTTTTGGACTAGGTCCCAGAAATGTAGGAAAAACCGAACTCATTAACAAAGTTCTTGCGTTATTTACTTTACGCTCGTACAACCAAAGTTGAAGTTGATCATACATGTAATTAAGCATATAAAGTTAAGCCACGTTTTCATTTGTTATGAAAACTGGTAGTAAAAAAATTAATAATATCAAGGTGGAAATGATAACAAGTCCAATTTAAAAGATCTGTTGTTACTTTCTTAAATAGCGGCGATACTATAAAATCAAAGCTCAATATCCTCTACAATGTAGATCTTTGTAGAGTCCAAAGAAAACTTATCTTTTTTTTTTCTTTGGTTGGAGAGGGGAGACAAATGCCTCCCTCAATTTATTCAACTAAATGAAAAAAAAATCCAAATTAACATGAAGTCGAAATTCACCCCATTAACATCCTCCAACGTGATAGAGTGAACTACATTCAGACAAACATCATATGAAATGAAAACCCAACATCATAATAGTATTTATATTATGATTTGTAAGCGGGAAAAATTCTTATTTGATAGTATTTAACTATTTATTGTTAATTTCTAGTAAAACATATTAATTCTAACATCATGTAGTTATTTTATATATAAAAAATCTCAGTTCCCAAAAAGAAAAAAAGAATTATAAAAATAAAAAAAGAAAGAAAAAAAAAAGAAAAAAAGGAAAAGAAAAAAGCCGTAAAAAGAAACTTCTTTCTTCCAAGTTTCAATGGGCAAATCGGTCATTTGTAAACATCGTAAGTAAAAAATTCTAATATCTCTAGTCAAGCGGCGAGTCTGACTGCAACCGTACTCCTCCACCGTCGCTTTGTTTTTTTTGTCCCCTCATCACACAAAAAAAAAAACCCAAAGCCGCACGCGTGAGCTACACGCGCTTCAACGATCTCATCCTCTCTCCGATCATCGCATCGATCACCTTCTCCATCTCCGGTAACAATTGTGTCCGCTTCTCCCAGCTCTAGGACTAAAATCCCAGCGTCTCAACAAAATCCTAATTAGGGTTTGTCACTGAAATCGATACCATCGTCGTCTCGTCGCTGCAGATTTGACTCTCAAATCGTAACATGTGAGATTTGCTGGTTACGAAACCACGAGCAAAGATGGTTGATAAGAGTACTAATAATAAGAAGAGGAAAGAGTTCATTAGTGAAGAAGACATCGCCACTCTTTTGCAGAGGTCTCTTTTCCAAACTTCGTGAATATTCCGATTTCAATTTGGGGCGGCTCGTGATTTTAAATAACCTCTTTTTTTGTTTACAGATATGATACTGCGACGATACTGAAGTTGCTACAAGAGATGGCGTATTATGCTGATACTAAGATGGATTGGAATGAGTTAGTGAAGAAGACTAGTACTGGAATTACTAATGCTAGAGAATATCAGTTGCTATGGCGGCATCTTGCTTATAGAGATTCTCTTCTCCCTGTGGAAGATAATGCTCAACTTCTGGTTTGTCTATTGTCTTTTTGTTTGCATTAGTTTCTTATTGTTTTGCATTCTATGTTGATTGTATAGTCTTAACACAATGTACTAAAAACTTATGTTGCATTGTTAATGTCTGTTGATAAAATATCTTAATCTTTTGTTTCGGGATACTTGCATGTTACCTAGGAGATAGTATCTAATGAGTAGCTGTTATTCTTAATACTGATGTGAAAGTTCTACTTTGTTTGCGAGTTGATTTGTCCAATGATATTGAAACTTCTTGCTGAGTAGCATTTAGGTGTAAGGTAGAATGAATTTATGTATCATGTGATAGATGTAGTTTTGAAATTTTTAACGAACTTGCTTGTGCAGAATGATGATAGTGATATGGAGTGTGAATTGGAAGCTTCCCCTGCAGTCAGTGTTGATGTAGTAACAGAAGCTGTTGCGCATGTAAAAGTAAGAAGGAAATCACACAGAAATTTTGTTAGATTCTTGTTTTTTTCGTCTTAAAGTCCTTGTCCAGTTTCCAGAGAAGAGGTGGTTCTCTATAATTTTGCTTCATAAGTCCTGTTTCTCTGTGACATTTTCTACCGAGAGATATTTCTGATCCTTCTGTATAACTATTTGCCATGCATTCAGGTCTTCTCTATTAGTCAATTTTTTGTAGATTTATGTAGGTGGTTTTAGAGATAGTATTTTAGATATTCAGCATTGGTTTGGTAGATTCTTTATTGAGATTTGTTGACTTGATATCCCTAGTTATGAGAGAAATAGCAGATTATGATTGCGTCTTCCTTTTCTTGGATTTTTGGGTTTTCTTATTTGACAAGCAGTAAAGCACATGAAATGCAGTAGAATTTTTTTGTATTATCTTCACCAATAATTTTATTCTTCTGATGGCACGGAGCTTACTTTTGTATTATTTTTCTTAACAAAATTCTATTATAGTGTGTTTAGACTGTCCCTTTGACCCTTTACTCTGTTGTTCTTGATATTTCTAATCTGTTATATGCTAAAAAAAATTGCTGATTATATATGATCATAATCTCAGTTAATGTGTAGCAATCATTAAGTGGTGGTTATTGATCTCGGCTTATTCTGAGTTCAGAATGATCCTCATGCTAAGTTTCCTGTTTTTCTATCCTTTTCAAGGTGATGGCTGCTTCCTATGTGCCAAGTGAGTCCGATATTCCAGAAGACTCAACTGTAGAGGCTCCCATGACCATTAACATACCATACGGCTTGTATAGGGGTGCTCAGGAACCATCAGACTCGTATTGGTCATCAAGAGGAATGAATATCACCTTTCCCGTTTCTCTTCCGAAAGCAGCTGAGGGACATAATGGAAACGGGTTACCCAGTAGCATGGCTCCTCGGAAGAGAAGAAAAAAATGGTCAGCTGAGGAGGATGAGGAGCTCATTGCTGCTGTGAAGCGACATGGTGAAGGCAGCTGGGCCCTTATTGCTAAGGAAGAATTTGAAGGAGAGCGAACACCCTCACAACTCTCACAGGTTTTAATTTCACTGGGCTGATCTTGTTTCCTCATTTTCCTCATATCTTTGAATTATCTCTATCAAGAACATTATGCATTCTTTCCTGTTTATTGCTCTGTGTCATATGCACGGTCTTTCTTTGCCATCGCACGCAGAGAGCTATTTTCGTAGTCACAGAATTATGGTAAAGGAATTTGAGCTTCAGTGTAGTGGCTCTCTAATTTCTCTTTAACTAAAATGAGTATGAACTATGACTTAGAGTGTATAGCGACTTGACATGAGGGGTGATGGTTTGCTCTGTTGTTAATACTGCAGTCCCTTCCTCGTCTTTCTCAGTTAGTGCCTTGTTCTGGGTATTACTACCTGCTTAAAAACCCATTATCTGAGTGCCACTTTTTTTCTAGATGCAACTAGGTGGCATTATCACTCTCTTCTTTATCGAATATTATATCAATAGTGTGGTCATACTTTAGAAATAAATCCGTTGTCATCTAGTTTGGTCTTGATGTGGGTTTCCCCCATTTTTCCGGGTTCAAATCCCGGCAACGGATCTCTAAATGATATGAAATCTCTCTAAATGATAGTTGTAGAATGCAATAATCTTCGCTGTCCACCGTTTTTGTAGATATTTTATGGGCATACATGATGCGTTTTATTTAGTATACATTTTCAATTGAAAAATTGAATTTTCTTATCTGCAGCGGTGGGGGGCTATAAAGAGAAGGTGTGATACTTCAAACACTTCTACCCAAACTGGCCTACAGCGAACAGAAGCACAAATGGCAGCTAATCGTGCATTATCTTTAGCGGTGGGAAATCGGATACCCGCAAAAAAACTTGCAGTAGGTACGAGTAACAATCTATCCTTTCCAGCTTATTATACTATATATTAGTTCGTGTATGCTATGCTATACTTGTTTAGATTGTTTTTATTGCGAAGTTGAAATTGTTTAAGCCACAACGCTTTTCTCAATTAGATTTGTCAATTACTGTGTTTGTTTAGGTACACCTCCATTGCCTTCATCTGGTACCATCACAGGAGCACAAGCCAATGGTGCCAACAGTGGTAGTACATTGCAAAGTCAACAAAAGTCTCAGCCACAAGTTCAAGCTTTGCCACGGGCACCAGCTCCAACTGCAAAATCTCGAGTTCCTGCAAAGAAGACAACAACAAATTCCACATCGAGAGCAGCACTAGTAACAGCTAATTCAGTAGCTGCGGCAGCCTGTATGTCAGTGCCAAAGACTGAACCAGGAAAGAATGCTGTTTCTGTGTTGGTGCCAAAGGTCGAACCCGTAAAAACCCCTTCCACGGCCTCTTTGTCTCGTCCTTCTGGTATATCATCAGCACTGAATGCTGAGCCTGTAAAAGCCGCTTCGGCAGCCTCTGTGCCTCGTCCATTAGGTATCATTTCTGTACCAAAGGCTGAGACTGTAAAAACCGCCGCTTCTGCAGCCTCTTTACTTCGTCCCTCAGGTATTATACCAGCACCAAAGGCTGAGCCTGTAAAAACCGCCACTTCTGCAGCACCTCGTCCATCAGGTATTCAATCAGCACCAAAGGCGGAGCCTGTAAAACCCGCTGCGTCTGCAGCCTCTGGTCCCCGTCCAGGTATGATACTAGCACCAAAGGCTGAGCCTCTAAAACCCGTTTCTGCAGCCTCTTTGCCTCGTCCACCAGGTATTATATCAGCACCAATGGCTGAGCCTGTAAAAAGCGCTCCTGCAGCCTCTGTGCCTCGTCCATCAAATATTCTATCAGCACCAAAGGCTGACCCAGTAAAGAGTGTTTCAGCTACTGTCAGTAACACTAAAGCATTTGGACCTTCGAATTTAAGGCATGCAGTTAATGGAAGCCCAAACCACACAATATCTTTATCACCCTCTAATAAACCTTCACTTATGGCTCCTCTCTCCAAAGGATCAACAATCCAGAATAATTCAGTTCCTCCTAGTTTTGCATCGTCAAGGTTGGTCTCTACGCAGAGAGTTCCTGCAGCTACTTTAATGCCACAAAAGCCAAGTGAAGCGGCACTTAATGCATTTTCTAAGCCGGTTGGTGTACAAAAAGAGCAAACTCAGGGAAACAGAGCAAGCCCGTTGGTTACAACAACTCTTCCGGCAATTAAAACCTCCCCAACAAATTCAGTGATTAGCACATCAAAAGTGGTGGCTACAAAAGTGGAGACTCCTCCTAGTCTTATGCCTAAGAAAAACCAAGTAGTTGACAGTTGCACCGATAAGAGTTCGTTAGACAAACCACCTGAAGAGGAAAGTAGTAGTACCGCGGCGTCACCTCTAGTTGTAGCTACAGCTGAATCAAAATCTAAAGATGAAGCAAGTAACAGGGAAAGTCAAGATGTTGCAGCCGTCACAGGAACCAGGCAGGAGGAGTTGTAGTTCATTTACTGCATTGTTTTGGTGCTTTCATTAATGTTTTTTTCTTAGGACTCAGACAAGAATATGATGATGTACAGTAGAACCTCCTAAATGTAAGGTTCTTACTACTAATTAGTAATATGGGTTTTAATTTACTTCAAAGTCTCCAAAGAGATATTCAAAGTTTAGAAAACAGTGAAAGCAAAAGCATACACTTTGATTTGCATCTCATTGGTTCTTCCACAGGTACAAGACAGAAAAGCTAGAAAAACAAGGAACTGAAAAGAAAGATAACAAAGACATGATTGATGGATTATTCTGGGAGCTTTCCAGGTGGCCTACTGTAACTAGACTGCTTATGCAGACCTGGAGATGGACTGACACAAGAGAAGAGGGATGATGAAGATTGCTTCTGTTGTCTATTCTTCTTTAACTTGACACCAAACAAGAATGACCGTAATGGAATCCTTGGTCTTCCACTCGACGAGCTCTTGCTCGGAGTTGTTCTATCTTCTGTTGCACTTGATATCCCAAGATTCTCTTCCAGTTTACTCAAAATTCTCTCCACTTCAGTTTTCAACGCTCTTACACGATCAAGACCCGATTGAAGTTCAGTCGAGACCCTTTTGTTCTCCTGTTTCATGTTGAGTATCTCTCCATGGAACTTTGCAGCTTGATAACCACTAATCTCTGAATCACTGACTTTACTGCCACCCGATTGAGAAGTGACTCTTGCGATCTCTTCTTGAATATTAGCTAACGATACATACCTTCCCTGGAGTTCATCTTTAAGAACTGCGCTGTTCTCTAGCCATAACTGTAGCTCTGTTCGAATCTCTCTTAGGTGTCTATAGATAGGCTTTGCGTCTGATGCACCTGCAGTATTACTACTACTTCTTGGAGATTCCAGCTGTTGCTTGTTTTCGATTCTCAGTTTCGATAGCTCTGATTTCAGATCTTGAACTGTTGTCTGGTACTTCTGTATCTGATGTACTGATGTGCTGAATCTTAACCAGAACTCGAGATTCTCTTCCAACACTGCGTCAATATCTGCACGTACTTTGTCTTCAACAGTTGATATTCTTGTTCTCGGGCTGTCATCAACATCTGCAAATTTCACTCTAACCTCATTAGGCTTTGTTCTTCCAGGTGTTCTCTTCACATCTCCTCCTTGATGATGCGGCGTAGTGGAAACCGAAAAGTTAGAAGTTGGGGAGATGCTCACACTTTCGTGCTGTACTTGATCATGTTCCAACTGGTTATTCCCTTCTACTTGATGTGGTGAATCTTTCCCTGGCGAGTTGAGTTTTTGGCGTAATGACTCAATCTCTACGTCTTTGTACACAACAGCATTCTTGAGTTCTCTCAACTGTAATGCTAGCTCAAAGAATCCTTCCCGGTTCTTCTTCTCAACGTCACCTAACTTTCGCTTTACTTCTCTATAATCCCTTAGCACTGATGTGTACTCATCTAACAGAGCCTTCTCTCTATCCTCCATGCCATCTGGTAACAACTGCCTCCAGTTTGGCGTCTCGTCATCCTCGTCTTCCGTCACCAGATCTTCTGCTTCTGTTCCGAAACAAGTGCTTGCGGTTTCTGATAAAGCAAAAGAATCTTTCATCTCTGATTTCTCTTCTTGAGATCTTCCACCACCGTCTTCTTCACTCTCTCTGACTGCATCTTTCTTCCTTCCCTCCAAACTACTCCTCACTCCAGTCTCTGTTAAGATTGACTTCAAATCATCGCGAGAATCTTCTGATCCTGAAACAACTGGCAGTTCCTGGAAAATTCCAGCNTCTCTCTAACTACAGTTTCTGCATCTTTCTTCCTTCCCTCCATACTACTCCTCACTCCAGTCTCTGTTAAGATTGACTTCAGATCATCGCGAGAATCTTCTGATCCTGATACAACTGGCAGTTCCTGGAAAATTCCAGCTCCTTCGACATCTTCATCCATCTTCACATCTTGTAACTTGCCAGATAAATCTTCAGCGGTCCTATTGGCTACCTTGAACTGGTTCTGTAGATTCTTGTTTTGATCTTCCACTTTTTGGAATAGTTTTCTAACATTTCTCAGCTCCTCTTCAAGCACTGTTATCCTTTGTTTCATTTCCGTGGACTCTGAAACAAGAGCCGCCTTGTCCTCCTCTAGACCACGGATATGTTCATGTAACTCATCTGTCTCTGATCGTAATGTCTTCACCAATGCAGTATGAGACAAGGCATTGGTCTCCAATGAAACAACCCTATGCACAAGATCATCAATCTTCTCTGCAAGTTTCACAACAGTAAAATTCTCGTTTGATTCTTCTCTCTCAGATTCATAGCTCGATTCTTGAACCACAGCACCTTCTTCTATGTCTGTTGTAATAACCTCATCATGATCATCGCTTTCTGATTTCTCAAATTTGTTCCTCAATGCATCGAACCTTTCTTTAGCAGTCTTGATCCTTCCCTTCTCAATTTCTGCTTCTTCAACAGATTGCTTCTGTCTCTCCTCTAGCTTAGCAAGTGTGTCCTTACAAGAGCTCAAGGCGGTGCTCGCCATCAAGGTCCTAGCATCACT
>NC_025700.1:9124109-9129702 GCF_000633955.1 Camelina sativa
CTTAGCAAGTGTGTCCTTACAAGAGCTCAAGGCGGTGCTCGCCATCAAGGTCCTAGCATCACTATCAGCAATCGCAGCACCAAGACCAAACTCATCTTGTAAGTTACAAACCCTCTTCTGCATCTCTGTCACTTCCTTTTCCAAATCCCAATACCTCTCATAAGACTGCTCATATGAGCTCCTCACAAACTCTTTCTCAGTCTGCAATGCCAAAATCCCCTTCTGAAGCTTATCAATCTCCTCCAAGCCCTCTTCTTTACTCAATCCTGAACTCACAATCGCCGCTTCCCGCTTAGCAAGTGCAGAAGATACTGTCCTCAGACCAGCTGGTCCTTTTCTAGATAACATCATAGACTGACTCCTGAAATCTTTCTTCATTGGAATATCCGGGACTTCAGGTATGTTGCTTCCTTTGGGAATAAGATGAAGATGCTTAGGCGGTCTCCGCAGATTCCCTTCGTAATCTTCGTTATCATCGCTATCATCTTCCATGGGAAACTGAACATGTTCAGGGAAAGCTGTGGCGATTGTGCGGTTTGCGCTTTGAAGCTCTCTAGATAAATGATCATAACGTTCAGCTAATGCTCGGTACGATCTAAAAGCTTCCTCCACGAAATTAACAATCTCTGGCCTTTTACGGTAATACATCTCAGCTCTTTTGGCAAAAGTGTCTCCATCTTCATCTATGATCTTAAGAGTATATTCTACCTTTTCTTCCATATCTACAGAGATGATTTCTTTGTTAATGACACAAATGTTCAAGAACATATAATAATAGAAGAAATGTGGAATCAGGAAAGATTGGAACATACCTTGAAGATTGTGTTCGAGCCATTTGGATTGCTTTGTACGTATGTGGCTGGCCCACCACCACGAATACGCATTGCTCGCTGCTCTCTGCAACATCTTTTTTGTCCTAATGAAGAAGAAGCAGAAGAAGAATCAAACATGACCGATTCATCAACTTGATGTAGGTGTAAAACTTTGTCAAGATCAGACAAAGAAGAGAGAAGAAGCTTTTGTCCGTGTGTAGTGGACACATGTCCGAGTATTTTGGTGAATCCTTTGATCAACCTCATTTTTAGGATGCTACCTTTGACCAATCAAAAAATAATATGAAAATTTATTTCTTATCTGCATTGTACATTCTCATAAAATTTCATACAAAACAATGTCAATGAAACTACTAAGCTAATTTCTTCTTCTTTGTAGACTTAGTGCAAACTGGTCTCTTTCCACTAGAAGACTCAAACTCATCTCTCCGTCGCATGGCTCTAGTCTTCACTCCCACAACAACAGCACTCGAAACCAAACTCTCATCCTCACCAACCGCTACTGATTTCTTCTTCTTCTCATCAGATTTAGGACAAGAAACCAAATCCCTTAAACTAGCAACAACATCAACCAAGATCTTGTCTTTCAAACAACCATCAACGAAACTAAGATCCTCTATCCTATTCACAGGAACATCATCAAACTTAACAACAAAACCTCTATCTTCCTCAACAACATTCTCCTCATTGTAATCTTCCCAGTTAAACGGGAACCCTAAAAGGAAACGATTACAAACCTCCTCAGAAACACCGTTCTCTATACTAAGAGATCGGTTGATGAAACCACCGATGGAAATGGTAATCCCATCTACTGATTCGAGAGTTACACTGTTATGCCTTTTGAGTATCGTTCCTGATGAAAAGAGTCTCACGTCAGATTCGAAACCTATGATACACAGAGCTTTCTTCTTCTTATCTTTTCCTTTTCTTGTTAGCCACCAGTCGGATAATGTGACGGATTTTCTTGTACCGATGGGTGTGATTGCTCCTAGTGAAGCCGGCGTTCGTGGAGTCGGAGGGAAATCGGGTTTTGGTAAAGCTTGGGGGTGAGTTCGCGGCGAGGGATTGGTTTCCGGTTGCGGTTTGGAGTGAGTACGCGGCGACGGACTGGTTTCCGGTAGCGGTTTGGAGAGAGTTCGCGGCGAGGGATTGGTTTCCGGTAGTGGTTTGGAGCGAGTTCGCGGCGGCGAGGAGCGACGCGCTGAGAGAGACTGGGGTTTTGACTTGGTCGCCACCATTGCGATGTTTTTTTTTTCATTCACTGGTGCGACTGAAAAAAATTTGTGAATTGAGAGATTGGTAATATGTTTCCGGTTTAGTTTGGTTAGAGATTATTTTTTCCTTAGGTTTGAAACATTTTTGGTTTACTTTCCGGTTCAACAGTTTTGTAAGGATACCTGATGAAGTTAGTACCATTTTAGTGTAAATAAATGTATTCCCTCCTATTTTACACCTTTACAAACTAATAGCACTATGTAACAGTGCCCTGTTCGGTTCATATTAAACGACTCAAAATTATAAGTCAAAACAAGCAAAAGAAACGGTGGAGATTAAAAGAGGGAAAAATGCCAAAAAAAACCGAAAGTTATTTTTATCTCGACATTTAATACTCAATTATTTTGGATTGAAATAAAAATACACCAAATTATAAAAGCATCTCATTTAAAACCCTAAATAATAAGTATTGTTATTTTCATACCCACCATTTTTTAACAAAATCAAAATTCCAATTCTTTCTCTCTAATCAGCGTAGTTTCATCTCTTCCGACAGTGAAACCGTACAAATCCTAGAACTTGCGACAATTTTGGCTCGTCTGACGTCGATGTTCGGACGAAAAATCAGAATTTGAGATTGGAGTTCCATTGTCAAATCACGTCTGCTTTGGATCTCAATCATCCTATGACAAATTCGATTTCTTTTTTGTTTTGATATTGTCTGAATTCCAGATTTTTTTTTTCTTTTTGGTTTCCGTCACATTCAAACCAAGCACGAACACAGAAACATACACACTGTCAATTCATTTTTTTTTTTAAGTTTCTAGGCTGCTGCTGCTACAAAGAACAATAAAAACGAAATAAAAAAAAAAGAGAGATGATATAAAAATAAAATTCAGAGCAAAATCTGATTGATACCTTTGAATATTATAATTTTTGTCACTGCAAACGTTATGACCTCTCTCAACACCTAATCTTCTCCCCTACGCGCACAGTAAAAAAATGATTACAGATTTTTTGTTTAAAAAATAGAAAATTTCGAGAAACAAGACGAGGGGGAAGAAGAGAGAAGTAAAGAACCGGGGATTAATCTCAGTTTGATGTGGTTAACACAAAACCAAGATTTTTTATATTAAAACTTAATAATTAATTAGATAATCAGGGTAAAATTGGAATTTTGATTTTGGTGAAAAATCGTGGATATGAAAATAACAACACTTATTATTTTGAATTTTAAATGACATGTTTTTATAATTTGGTGTATTTTTATTCCAATTCAAAACAATTGGGTATTAAACGTCCAAATAAAAATAATTTTGAGTTTTTTTTGGTATTTTTCCTGAAATGTCACAGGACTCCTTTTTTTCATGTAGTCAGTGTGGTGTCGCTAAAAAACGGATTGACAGTAAAATTAATAAAAAAAAGTCTGCTGTAACTATTTTATGTAGTTGCCATTATTAGTCTCCACAAACTTGATATGTGATTTTGTATCTCTAATGGCCAAAGCAGCAACTATAAAAAGAACATGGCCACTATCATTATTTTAGAAAAAAAAACTTTAGATTTGGATTTTGTATTTATATTTAAAGTATAGTTTTGAGATGATAAAATTTAGTATTTAAATTTTTAAGTTTAATTAAATAAAAACCCTAAAAAAATTAGTTTTCTCTCTATTCTTTCTCTCAATTTTTCAAAGAGAGAAAGCGATGCGTAAAATTTTCCGATTGTCCAGCACCATTTTCGTTTTCACGGTGGCGTGTGGTTGGCTTCCTTTCCGACATCGGTGGTGACGTTCACACCGTTGGTCGGCTTGCTTCCGGCACTTGTTGGCTCTTTCAGCAACGGTGGCTGGCGTTCCTTTTGATATCGGTGGTGTCGTTCACACCGTTGGTTGGCTCACTTCCAGCACGGTCGGCTCTTTCAGCGACGGTGGCTGGCTTAGCTTTAGTTTTTTTTCTATCTTTTTCGTTTGGGTTTGAATAGTCTATGATTCATGAGTTGTTGTAGATCCTTGGGCTTCTAGGTTTATGGTGTAGAACTAATTTCTTGAAGATTGAAAAGATATAGATTGAAGACAAAAAAGGCAAAAAAGAGGAGGGTCTTTGTTGTTGTGTTCTCTTCATCTTATATCCCCCATGTGAAGATTAAGAAGTTTGGTTTTAGATGGAGTCATATTCTCAGCAAATTGGCATTCGACTTGTTCTCTGGGCGTGTATATCGAAATTTCTTTGTAATTTTCCGACGATTTAGGCTGGACTTGAAGTTTTTCGGCGACATTTCCCTCTGTCGGTGATCGGAGACTCTAACCTTTTCGACTTCCCACGTGTCTGCCATCATGTTTCTCTCTCTTTTGCCATGTGTTATGTGTTCCAATTCTTACTCTTCAATTTTTAGGAAATGATTTATTAGTTGGGCCTATGGGCTTTTGTTTTGTTTAACTTGTTTTTTGGGCTAGTTTAGTTTGGTTTTAATGTTGTACTTGGTTTGTATTTTGTAAGGTTGGCCTGTTTACTTGGCATTATACCCTCAAAAAAACACTTGTGACAAAAAAAAAATGAAAAATTTAACTTTAAACTATAATATTGTTATAAAAACAGTAGAAATAATATGCTAAATTTGTAATTACAACTTATTTTTGTGCTAGTGAAAATTGGTCAACCAAAATCTTATAATTGGGTTTGGGCTTAAATTGGTCGGTGGAAGAATAAACGACGGTCCATTTACAATACATCACGTGGAAAGTAATTTATTTCGGATAAGGGAGTGAAAAGCTTCCGTTTGGTGAAAAAACGTAAATTTGCGGGACCACGCAAACCCATCATTTCGTCTCGTCTAATCCCAAAAACAAACTCTCGGGAGGTGAGGTGTGATCGTTTCTCTTTGATGAGTCAGTCGTCTGCCACGATACGAAGAAAGCGTAGTTTAGAAAAAAGATAACACGTCAAAGCTCCTCCTCCTCCTCCTCGCCGCGCACGTTAGCTCTAGGCATGTCTTCTTCTTGATGTTGGTTATTCTCGTAGCAACTAGAAGAAGCTAACTTCTCTCTCTCATCTTATCCGGATCGCTTCTTGCTTCTCGTCGTTCGCTTCCGATCACTCTGGGTTTCTCAATTCCCTACGTATTATTAGGTACCTTCCGCGAAATCTTGTAATTTGTGGCTAAAACTACTAGGATCCTGAGGAATCAAGTGTGATTCGGACTTGATTTAGTCAAGGACCGGCTTCAATTAGTGAGAATTTCGGATAATTCGATGAAATTGAAATCGTCCTCTCTGTTGCAGTGTGGAAGTTAGAATTGTTTTTGGTAGTTTGAAGCTAATTCTTTTATTTTGTGCAGGATCATTGATTTCGTACACTTGGGGGGATGATGATGCGTACTGTCTCTCTACCATTGTCTCATGATCTCAATGTTCATAAGATCCATGAAGCTTCTGGATACCATAATGTATGTTGTTTTTGTGTTTGTGCTGTTGGTCAATTTCCTGCGTTTTGATTACTTGGTGTGTCTAATTTCTCTTTCTTTCTTTTTTTTTTTTTTTTTTTTTT
>NC_025700.1:9130123-9134118 GCF_000633955.1 Camelina sativa
TGGTTTGCGATTCTTATATTTATGCTTCTGGGTTTGTTTTTGGTGTATTTAAGTTTTGTGTGTTTGTGTGTCTAATAGTTATATATAGCTCTCAATTAGAATAGATTATATTTATAATGTGATGGTTGTTAGCCATGTGTTTGCTAATTATCATAGATTCATGTTTTTAGTAATGTTATAGATTTTTAAATTAGTATAACTAACCTTCACGTGGGCTTCTATTAATCTGTCCTTTCCTGCTGTCTTAGAGACAAGACGTTTGGAGTCTTCAGCTTCTGGAGACCTTGAGTGGTTCAACAGTACCTGTATCATCTAGGTGTAATGCATTCGTTTGTCGGTCAGCTCTCTTTCCCGGGAATGGAAATGAAGGCCCTATTCTTAAATCAACTGCTGTAATATTCACAAGGTTATATACTTGAACCTTAATTCCCTTAGTACTACTAAATGAGTTGGGTACTTGGGTGTCGTAAATTGACGAAGTATGCAAACACATTACATGCTTATAACTGAGACCCAAAAGCGACCAGTAGTAGGATATCATTCCACGTTTGGTCTGTCTATCAAACACATATACAGGTTTTCCCTGAAATGTTAGTTATTGATAACAGGGCATACGATGTTTTACGAGGAAATCCGCATTTGATGAAACTGATTCCAGCAGTTGGGATTCTCGCATTTGCTACATGGGGTCTTAGACCCCTTCTGCGCCTTGCCAGAACTACCATGTTCGAGGTGAGATACTGAGACAGTCATTCTTTATTATTCATTCCTACACTTTCTGTTCCTGGAATACCTGCTATAGTTTATTTTGCATGGATGTGCAACTTCAATCTCAGAAGGGGAATGACGCAAATTCACATAAGAACAGCACGCAATACATTGTTGTGTCATATCTCCAGCCTTTGCTACTTTGGAGTGGAGCAATCCTTTTATGCAGGTCAATAAAACTATTTTTCTTAACTGGTTAAATATTTTATGTTTTTACTAAAACCAAGATGGAACTTGTTATCCCCAGAACATTAGACCCAATAGTATTGCCTTCAAGTGCCAGCCAGGCTGTTAAGCAACGCCTTCTTAGCTTTGCTCGGTCCATGTCAACGGTCTTGGCATTTGCCTGCTGCTTATCAAGGTGAGCAAGAGTTTCTGTATACTGTTACTATACAACACTGCTGTGTTGAGCTTGACTGTTAAAGTACTTGCTTAAGAATACAAGTCTTCAAAAGACCTAAATGACCTTTCTGCAAGTTCAGCATTTAGGTTCTTTCAATCATTTCTGCTATCAGTTTCCTACATCCGTGTATGTCTGTCATACTTTATTGAGTTCCAAATGTTTGTTCAATTCCAAATGACGGAATGTCCTTTCTGCAGCTTACTTCAGCAGGCGCAGAAATTTTTTATGGAGACAAATAATCCTGCTGATAGCAGAAATGTACGTCTTCGTATCCTTATAACATATTTGGTCACTTTAGTTTCTATTGATGGCTTTGGGTCTTCCTAATATACAACATGAAGTGGTAACACAATACCTGCAGCTACCTATGTGTTATGTTGCTTCAGCTATATGGCTGAATTGTGTTTAGTCACTACCTCTTAGGAGAAGTTATCTTTTGTATTATGTCTAGTTCTTCTAGTAACTAAGGTGATACAATATATCTGAACTGTACTTCAGATAGTGATTCTCTTGTATTCTTTTTGTGAATAAGCAATTTGCATTCACTTATTTTAGTTGTTCTGAAGGAATAAACTACTTCGACATAGATGAATAAAACTCAGTTGGCTGATGCACAAGTTTTATATAAGATTAGATGCTGATATCTTTTATGACTCTCCAACTAAGGGGGTTTACGCGGAAATATGTGTATTGTTACGCAGATGGGTTTTAGCTTTGCTGGAAAGGCTGTTTATACTGCTGCGTGGGTTGCTGCTGCTTCATTGTTTATGGAACTGTTGGGTTTCTCTACCCAAAAGTGGCTAACGGCTGGGGGTCTGGGGACAGTACTGCTCACTCTTGCTGGTCGTGAGGTACAGTCCTCTCTTTTTGGAAAACTTTGGCATACTAAATTTTTTTTAACGATGAGACAACAATACCTTTTGTGGATGATGCAGATACTTACAAACTTTCTATCAAGCATTATGATTCATGCGACACGGCCCTTTGTTCTGAATGAGTGGATCCAGACTAAGATAGGAGGCTATGAAGTTTCTGGTACAGTGGAGGTCTGTTAATTTGTCAATTATGTTTGTTACCACTGGCTGCATTAGATTGATTTTTTAATTGTTTTCACGTCACTGGCTTCAAATAGTAGTAGTTCCTTTATGAGATATGATTTTTCTTCTAAAGATTGACTTCGCTTCTTATTCAGCACGTTGGTTGGTGGTCACCTACAGTTATCAGAGGTGATGACCGTGAAGCAGTTCATATTCCAAACCACCAGTTCAGTGTAAATATTGTGAGGAATCTTACTCAAAAGACGCATTGGCGCATCAAAACACATCTTGCCATCAGTCATCTTGATGTCAGCAAAATTAATGTGAGTTTTACACATGCTTTCATCCCTGGACTTTTATTTAAAGTCTGCTGGCTTGTTCAATGTGACAAGTTATTGTATAATTTTCCAACATTACAGAATATTGTGGCTGATATGCGCAAGGTGTTGTCTAAAAATCCTCAAATCGAGCAGCAAAAGATACACAGAAGAGTCTTTTTGGACAATATAGATCCAGAGAACCAAGCCCTGAGGGTAAGAAGATGCCTTCCATCAAGATTTAAGATGTCTGTTTCACGGTAACATCCCGTTTGAGATGTAATATCTGTATCTGATTTTTTTGCAGATCCTAATATCCTGTTTTGTAAAGACTTCACGTTTTGAAGAATACCTGTGTGTTAAGGTATGTTAAAGTTAACTCAATACACATCTTTCATCCTGGAGTGTGTCTCTTTGTCTGCTAATTCAAATTGTGTGTATGTCACCAACGTGTTCATACCACACATGACATGCAACACTAAATTAGTATGATCAGTTTGACATGTTTATTTTTTCATCACTTTCGCAAGTCACCGTTTTGTGTACTTTTGTGCATCTCCGAGCATTTGTGCCCGAGTCACATGTGCTTATGTTTCTGAATGTGTTTGTCCGCATATCATATGGAAATGTATGTATCATTATGGAATCTTATGATGAACCTTATAAAATGTCATGAGGGCATGTCATAGACATTTGTATTTTTGAACAGGAAGCAGTGCTCCTGGATCTTCTTACAGTAATAAGGCATCACGGGGCACGTCTAGCAACTCCCATTCGAACAGTACAGAGGATGCGTAATGAGACTGAGGTGGACAGTGCAGGATTTTCAGACATCATTTTCAACCAAGCAGCGATGAACCGTCGACTCATGCTGATTGAGCCATCCTATAAAATCAACAGCGATGACAACACAAAGTCTTCCTCACCCAACTCAATGCCGAAGAGTGAAGAGAAGGACCTACAAGAAGAACGATTGGAAACCAAGGCTGAAACAGAAAATAACGGCAAAAAAGAGAAACAGAAAGTGGCTCTTGGTTTCAACTCCAGTACAGGCACTAAGGGTTCACCAACCTCAACATCCGACCAGCTGGTAGCACAAAAGTCAGAAGAAAAGAAGAAACAGAGCGTGGGAGATTCAAATAAAGCAGAGAAGGATGAAGTTTCTGATGGCGAAGGTGCAACAGAGCAGACATTGAAATCAAAAGCAAAACAAGGGACTGAAAAGAGCAGTGGAGATTCGAAAGCTCGAGATGGTGGTGGATCAGGTACCAGTTCTTCGCTAGAGGAGAACATTGTTCTTGGTGTTGCGTTGGATGGCTCAAAACGTACACTCCCGATTGATGAAGAACATAAGGCATCTGGTGCGTTAATGGATTCTGAAGAACTCGGTATTGGATTGGAATAAGCGAAAGGAGAAGAGGTATAAAGAAATTTGGATGCATCTGTAGAAAGTAACAAACAGATATGGAG
>NC_025700.1:9134637-9142895 GCF_000633955.1 Camelina sativa
AGCGATGAACCGTCGACTCATGTTGATTGAGCCATCCTATAAAATCAACAGCGATGACAACACAAAGTCTTCCTCACCCAACTCAATGCCAAAGAGTGAAGAGAAGGACCTTCAAGAAGAACGATTGGAAACCAAGGCTGAAACAGAAAATAACGGCAAAAAAGAGAAACAGAAAGTGGCTCTTGGTTTCAACTCCAGTACAGACACTAAGGGTTCACCAACCTCAACATCCGACCAGCTGGTAGCACAAAAGTCAGAAGAAAAGAAGAAACAGAGCGTGGGAGATTCAAATAAAGCAGAGAAGGATGAAGTTTCTGATGGCGAAGGTGCAACAGAGCAGACATTGAAATCAAAAGCAAAACAAGGGACTGAAAAGAGCAGTGGAGATTCGAAAGCTCGAGATGGTGGTGGATCAGGTACCAGTTCTTCGCTAGAGGAGAACATTGTTCTTGGTGTTGCGTTGGATGGCTCAAAACGTACACTCCCGATTGATGAAGAACATAAGGCATCTGGTGCGTTAATGGATTCTGAAGAACTCGGTATTGGATTGGAATAAGCGAAAGGAGAAGAGGTATAAAGAAATTTGGATGCATCTGTAGAAAGTAACAAACAGATATGGAGGAATGAGCGCAACTCTGTTAATTTTTTTTCAAGTGTAAGGGTTTGCGCCATTTCACCTCTGTAAATAATTCCTAGCGATTCAAGAACTCAAAAATTAGTTTGTTTCAAGTGACTAGTTTGAAGGTTTTTCGTGTTTAGAAAATTCATAAGGATCAAATTTGACTATTTAAATCTAATGGGAACACCTCCTATTTTAATGATAAAACCAAATGAACTCTTGAACTTTCGTAGATCTTACAAACTGAAAACAACATGACATTTAGTTTAGATGCCAATGAAAATACACTTAAACACATTTGAAAAAATTGAGAAAAGTATCAACAAAGCGAAACCATGCTTGGCGCCAAGGTGAATTAAAGCAAAAAAAGACAATAAATGTGATCCATGTTACACCCAAGGTGGCAGCAAGGCTCCAGTAGAAAATTTCCATATCGATTATTGCTTCCTCATCCTCACTTTGAGAATCAGATTCAAGGAACCCGATAGTGTAGTTGTCATCATCACAGTTTCTGTTTATGACTAATCCACAGAGAAGAGGATTACCAATGTAGTTGGTTTCATCCAAAGTAGAGAATTTGCCTTGAGTTGGAATGGAGTTTGACAAGCTGTTGTACGACACATTGAACACAACCATATAGTCTAACTTGCTTAGATCTTGAGGTATCGGTCCGCGTAACGCATTAAACGAAAGATCAATGCTCTCTATATCGGCAAGATTGGAGAAGCTTTCAGGTATTAAACCTGACAAGGAATTGTGAGAAAGATTCAAAGCACGTAGTCTCCGAAGATCCCCTAGCTCTGTAGGAAGTTCACCACTAAGTTCATTATTGGACAAATCTAGTCCAAGCATGAAGTTGAAACTTCTTTCTGTGTAGGAGTCATACCTACTCTTTGATGCAAACTCAATCATGAACTCCAAATCACTACTGTATTCTGGATCAAACTCAGTTGGTAAAACCAAGGACCCAAAATACGATCCACGCTCATTAACTAACCCGCCGGTTGCTATTGCATAACCATACTTGTAAAAGCCGCTTCTTCCAAATGATATATTGTTGAGACAAGAAGGTATAGAACCACTCAAATTGTTATTAGCCAGATCCAAAATCTTGATACTACTCAAACGACAAATATCCTTAGGAATATGACCTGTTAGTTTGTTACCCCTCAATAAAAGATATTGGATGAATACAGTGTTGACAAAGCGCGGTATGGTCCCAGATAAATTGTTGTTTCGCAGATCGAGTACCATGATATTTTCCAACAATGTATCAGGAATCAGCCCACTGAACTCATTGTCATTAAGAAACAACATACCCACAGGATCACAACTAAAATGTGGTGGCAAGTTTCCTGAAAACTTGTTACCAGAGAGCTCCAAAAGGGAATTTTTTGATATGTTAAAGAGATTGCTTGGTATTGTACCTTCCAAAAGATTATTTGAAACCGAAAGATACGTGAACCGAAACCAACCCAACCAACTTGGAATGACACCTCGTAGGTCATTATTCGATACGTCAAGCGCGGTTAAATCATTTGAATGAAGCAATCCATCTGCAATCTCAGTAAATAGATTGTTATTCGCAATCAACAAGGCCAACGCACTAAGATTTGTTTCTTTTGGAAACATTTGGCCACTGAATGAGTTGTAGGAAAGCTTAAAAATATATAAAGAATCACAACCAATGAGAAAGTTCATTGGTAGACTGCCAGAGAAATTATTATGAGATATGTCCAAGAAAATGATCATTTTCATCTCACCGACCGAAGATGGCAAATTTCCTTGAAACCCGTTGTTGGAAAAATTCAAATGACTTGTATTAGGAAGCACCTTTCCAATATTCTTAGGAAGCCGTTGATCAAAGTTATTGTTTGATACATCCAAAATCTGCAAACTGTGATTAAGTAGTCTTATTGGCAACTGAAACATGGTGAAAGAGTTGTCCTGCAAAAGCAAAACTCGGAGTTTTGGATATTGCTCCAAAAACCAAGAGGGAAATGCTCCGGTCAACTTGTTGTTGGAGAGATTAATTACACGCAGATCCTTCTGGTGTCTAAGAAAGCTTGGAACTATTTCCAAGTTACAGTTCTGTAACTGTATGACACTCAACTGAAACCTCGGATGCCAGGAGATTTCTGTTTTTACCTGCAGCAAACTAGACCTTGATGATAGTTTGAACACCTTGAGCTTCGAGAAATTGGCTACTAACTCGAAAGAGAAGAAACCCTCAAAATCATTATCTAAGAGAGATAGGTACTCGATAGATTCAAGATTTCTTATAAGAGATGGAACCGTCCCATGGAATTGGTTTGAAGATATATCAAGAACTTGGAGTTTGGTCAAGCTGCCAAAACACTTAGGAAATGGACCTGTAAATTTGTTTTGACTCAGATCAAGCTCCAGTAAATTTTTCAATTGACAAAGTCCTGTAACAATCACATAAGTAAATGAATATGATAAGAAGATGAGATCATTGACGTTCTTCAAATTTATGTCCATAACGGTTTGATACAGTCGCACACAACTCATATTAGAAGAAATATAACTTGAAAATTAATACTATGCATGTTTGTTTTCAAGATTCTATGCATGTTAAATTTATTTGATTTCATGCTACTGTTTATATTCTTGGGTCAGTTTCATAATTGGTTAACACTATATTTAGGTAATAGTAAATGATATTTTTTACATAGAAAAATGAAAAGTTTTTTCTGTATTGTTTCTTAATGTTTGTTTTTCACTACAACATCATGGGATATATTATGAAACAAAGTGAATGGCTTAATTTCATATGAATATACCTTTATTTTCTAATGATCCAGAAAATTCGTTATCGCTCAAGTCCAAGCTTTGAAGTTTATGAAAATACCCCAAATCTGTAAAGATATTTACAAAAACAGAATATAATAAGTGTCCAAGTGTGTTTATAATAAAAACCCATGTTAGTGCTTTGACTATAATAAGTGTACAAGATGGTCAGGACTGATCAGTTGTGCTTTGACTTTTTACTTATTTTCAGTTGCTAATCATTGACATTGAGAGAGTTCGTATTAGTCATTCCTTGTAGTTGTATCTATGAGCTTACTGCTCTAAATTTCTCATATTCTATGTATTACTTTTGTATAAAATCGTCAGTAAAGCCGAAAATAATCTATGAAGAAAAAGTTTTTTGTATGTTACCTGGCACCGGGCCAATAAGTAATAAGTGAGTAATATATGATAGTGAAATATATGGTTGTGAGATAATTTAATAAATGGAGGGTTGTAAAATAAAGTAGAGAGTTGAATAAATGGAGGGTTGTAAAATAAAGCTTAAGGAATATTCTATGTAATATTCCCTAAGATTTGTACTATAAAAACCAAGGCTTGGTGAAGAGTTTCATACAAGCTTAAGTGAGTGAGTTTGAGTAAGAGTCTTAAGAGTTCTTGTAACCTTTTGAGTGTTTCAATAATAAAGTTTATCCTCTTGTATAAAGATCTTTCTTATATACTTATATAATCTTTTTCCAAATACTTCCTAAACACTTAGCATTGATCCTAAAAACCTCCTAAGTGGTTGTACCACTATGTGTGTGTAATTTTGGTATCAGAGCCATGGCAGTCTAAACTCTAGCTCTTCTCTTCCAGAAAGGTAATACGCCATAACGTTGTCTTCTACCATGCTAGTATGAAAGTATGCTCTGTGGTTGCCATATTAATGGATCCTCCACATCAGAAATCTAACTATGCTAAGAAAAAACGGTATGGAGAAAAATTTCTATGAGGTTGTAATGCTCGAAGTACCTTGAGGCTTTTAATGTTGCAATAGTTTTGCCTCGGTTTGCGTAGCTAAGAACCTCTTGATTGATTTCTCTATATTCGTAGTATGTAAAATAAAACAGGGAGACAACTTATGGACTGTTATTACTTCAATGGTTAGAAGAGAGTTATAGTATTCTGTCTTGGTTTCTGGTTCTATCCTATATTATGGAAAGTTCATCTTCTTTGTCTAAAACCCCTTCTTTTAGACGATCAACTTCTAAAAAGATTGATTACTTATATGAAGTAGAGTATGCGAGTGATGATAGCAAAGTTCCTATTACCCAACTCCCATTACTTAATCCTTACAAAGCTTTCACCAAACCAAATTCCACTTTTCCAAAAGTCATTCGCCAGGTGTTTGTCCCTAACAAACATAATGCAAAGGAGCTTGTTCTAGCCTCTCCGTTGGAACAACACCTTATCCCGGCGACAGAAACAGAACAGATGATTCCCCTCAGAATCAATGAAGGCATGATACATCATTGGCGAACTCAAGGATATACTCATCTTCACTATGGAGCAATACGTTTGGCGCTAACACTCCATGGCAGAAAAGGCTTACCAGTTGTAGCACGGGTAGCTCTCCTTGACACCCGATACAAGGAATACCAGCATGCTTGTATTGCAACTATCCAGACAACACTAAACGCTGGCACTGTTTTCGTCACCCTCTTCCCAAATTTCAACGTGGCATTGGAAGACCCTCAAATATATCAGAACATGCAAATCCAGCTGCAAATCACAGGCGCTCCACAGATTGGAAACACATATGCGGCAACACTTCACCATCAAATGGCGTACAGAGTCCAAAATCATGCAATGGACTTAAGTCTCCCAAGAGACACTGAAGATGCACTACTCATACAATTGGAGTCACAACATAGCCCGTCGTGCATTCATATTCCTAGACAGATTCCTAGAGATGAGCTTGTCAAGCTACTTCCAGAATCATGGGTTACCAATTACGAAAAACTCCATGACCGGAGTACCCCAATACAATCGGTGGACTCTTCTATTCATAGGAGAAAAGATGGAGCTGTAGAGATTGCCTTCAAGCAACAAGAAGAAAAGTCAAGACCAACGGCTTTCTGCACAGAAATCAATACAATTACTCCTTTTGAAGACACTCAAACCTTGGAGATCAATCCACGTTTAGATGGTGTTCCGATCTCATCCTTTGATTCGTTGGGAGATCCCATTTACTCTTTNTATTTACTCTTTCCAAGATGATACAGGCCACAAATTCTTTGATGTTTGCGATTGCCAACACTGTCAGATGAATAGTTCTGATGATGATGACACCCCAAGGCGTAGGAGAAAAAAGAAAACTACACAACAAATTCTCAAAGAACGATTTGAGTCTGGAGATCCACAAGTTGGCCTTCTCGGAGAACCAAGTGGCAAGAATTTTGAATACTATGTATTGTATTCAGGTGGCTCAACTCCCACAACACCTGAAAAAGAAGAGGTACAACTAAGTTACATGTTCGGACCCCCATCCCAGCAGGATTCACCATTTCCATCCAAGGAGTTTGAAGAAAGCAATATAAAGCACTCATGGAAAATCCGGAATCCAAATGTTAAGAATCCAGATGGTTCAGTAAAGCAGATCAGTGCCGCAGAAGCAACGTTAAACTGGCAGTCGGAGAACGCCGTAACCCAAAACCATCTATTAAGCCAGATTGACAAAAAGGTAACCATCATGGACCTTTCCATTAAAGAACTCACCAAAAAGATAATCTCTCTCCACCAAGAACTTCTCCACCTTGCAACTACTGTCTCCATGAACTCTCCCCTCATGTTCCAAAAAGAGTCCGAGCTAAAGTCTCTTAAAGCTCAATTACACTCCTTACAAAACCAACCCAAAACTCAACCACCAACTCCATATGACCTTTTTACACCATATCCCATCTACACACCACCTTACACAGCCCAAACACAACCTTTATCTTTTTCCCAAGACCCAAGTATTTTTGGAGCATCCTCCTTCTTACCAACAAAAGTTCTCTATGAACAACAGTCTACCAAAAAGAAAAAGCCAACAGAAAAAAGACCAGGGAAGGAAGCCATACTTGAACCACCCAAACCGCTTACCGAGACATCAAAATCTCAAGACCAACCCGAAGCCAGCAAAATGCAATTCATGGTGGAGCACGCTAATCCAATCACTGTTTTTCTCGAGAAGGTCGCAAAACAAGAAAAAAGACTTTCTCAAGGAAGTATGATGAATAAGGTACCAACAACATTAAAAGATGAGAATGATGAGGCCATGATCCCACATTTTATGATGGCTTCACCTGCTGTGGTTGAAGAAGACATAGAGAGTGAAGGTGGAAACGTATATGAAGAAACCCAAGAAACTGGACGAGATCAGACAGAAGGAAACCCGCGGTTTAGTACAGAACCACATAAGGGTTTCTCTTTTGATGATGTTCCCCCTTCAAAATGGCGTGACAAAGTATATGAGATGCATGCATGGCTAACAGAACAACAACTTAACCCAGGAGCCACTTTACCTACCTCGATTGATAAACTGGTGGCTAAATTCCAAGGACGTCTCAGGCAATGGTGGATAAGCCTAGGTCAATATCGACAATTACAAATCCGACAATCTCCAACAATCGATGCTTTGGTGGGACACATTCATAATGAATTTCTCGGCACATGGGATCACTATACTATCCAAGCAAGAGAAGAATATCTTAGCATGAGATGCTGTTCCTTCAAGAGGAAGGATCTTGAAAGACATTATGAGCGGATGTCAAAGAGATTCTATGCCCTAAATGGAATAGATGATGTCAACCTCAAACAGGCGTACCTGAATTCACTTCCAGAACCACTTGGAAATGAAACGTCAAGGGTATTGTCTCTCAAGAATATGCCTCTCAATCAAGCTTCACTCGGAGAAATATATCAAATTTCTCTGGCAGCCCTTGAAAAGCTATGCAACCACCAGAAGTTTTTCAAACAGCTTCAGGAACAAGGAAAACTTCTAGGAAAAGCATGTGATCGGCCGGAACTCAGTATCAAATGCAGAGAAAAGAAATGTCATTGTTCTACAAGTCATGGAAAAGAAAAAAGCTATAGAAGCAAGTGGCAGAAGAAATATCCAAAGTTATCTTCTAGAAAGAAATGGAAATTCTTCAGGAAGAAAACTCAAAGAGGTTTCAAAAAATCAGACAGATGTTACATCTGCAAGAAGAAGGGACATTATGCGAAACAGTGTCCTAACAAGAAGAAGAGAGACAACCTCCTTGGCTACTTGGCACAAGTTGAAGATATTGACGACTCGGATATTGAATCCATCTTTTCCCTTGATGATGAACCAACTGATGATACAGTTCTTGCAATGGGTATGGAGTTTGAAGATGAATCTTCAGAAGAGGATACTGGAGATGAAAGCGATAGAGACGACCAGTTCATGTTGTTTGACCTCTACACATTTGATTTCTGCAAAGTAGAGCAATCACATCAAGAAGAATTGATGTATTTAACCCAACCATCTCCAAATGCCAAGATCTACATCTTCCCAAACAAGTATGATAAACCAATACCGGTCATTGCCTATTTTGACACTGGAGCTGCTTCATCCATCATCAAACCAGACCTCCTCCCAGCTTCACATTGGAATTCATGTTCAGTCGCTTTCAAAGCAGCCAACGGCCAGATATTTCATATCTCTCTTATCAGCAAGCCAATATACATCCAACTTTTCCCCGGATACATGATTAAATCCAAAGTATTTGGTTCTGAACTCCCTGGAAAGGACTTTATACTTGGATTTGATATCCTCCATAGTCTTCGGAGAGTTTCGTGGCACCCAAAAGGTCTCAAG
>NC_025700.1:9143907-9182634 GCF_000633955.1 Camelina sativa
TTCAAGAAGAATGAAGATATCAACCCAACTAAAGCAAGTCACCCAGGAATGAACCCAGATCACTACAATCTTGCACTTGAAGAGATTGACCAACTCCAGAAGGAAGACCTCATTGAGAAGACCACTTCACCTTGGGCATGCGAAGCATTCTACGTCAACAAACGGGCTGAACAGGTGCGAGGAAAACTCAGATTAGTCATCAACTATCAACCACTCAACCATTTCCTTGCCGACGACAAGTTTCCTTTGCCAAAGAGAAAAGTGTTATTCCAAAAACTCCCGCAAGCACAAATCTTCTCCAAGTTTGACTTAAAAGCAGGATTTTGGCAGCTTGGAATCAAACCAGAAGACAGACCAAAGACGGGATTCTGTGTACGAGATCGCCATTACCACTGGAAAGTCATGCCCTTTGGACTTAAGGTAGCTCCTTCACTGTTCCAAAAAGCTATGATCAAGATATTCGAGCCTATCCTCCCAAATGCACTGGTGTATATCGACGATATTCTGCTATTCTCCTCAAACATAGATTCCCACACTTCGTTACTGGCAAAATTTCACGATATCATACAGAAATACGGTATTATGTTATCAGAGAAGAAGATGGTGATTGGAGAAACGGAGATTGATTTTTTGGGAATGCACATATCCAAGGGAGAATACTACCTCCAACCTCACATTGCCACCCAGCTCAATGAGTTTCCAGATGAAAGATTATCTTTCAAGCAAGTCCAACAGTTTTTGGGGATTGTTAACTATATGGCGGATTTCATTCATGGTCTTGCAAAACATAGATCGATTCTCTCTGCTCAACTCAAGAAAGATGCCCCTCCTTGGAGCCAGAAATGCACAGAAGCAGTGAAAGAATTGAAGAAAATTTCCACAACCTTACCAGCTCTAAAAATCCCATCAAAGGGAAGAAGAATTCTGCAGACGGACGCAAGTGATTGCTATTGGGGAGCAGTACTCTTAGAAGAAGACGAAAAAGGGAAGAGACATATTTGTGGCTACAAAAGTGGAGTCTTCAAAGATAGTGAAAAACACTATCATTCTACTTACAAGGAGATACTCGCTGTCAAAAGAGGAATAGAAAAATTTGAGTTTCATTTGGTGGGCCAACATTTCCTCATCGAAATGGACATGTCCTCCTTTCCAAAAATGATTCAGTTCAAGCAGAAGATGTTACCACAAGCTCAGTTACTAAGGTGGGCAAGTTGGTTTTCCCAGTGGAAATTCGATGTTAAACACATCAAAGGAAAAGACAACTTCCTCCCAGATTTTCTTTCAAGAACTCAGCGTCAAATCTCGTCAATAGTACCCATGATATACACCCTCAGTCCAGACAATCCAACAGAAGATAATCTGCGGAAAATGATTGCCGATATGCCGCATGGAATAAGGGAATCGTTACTCGACAATGTATTGATCTACAGAGGGATTGAGACACTGCATGGTTTTCTAAAGCTCTATATACACCGATATGGTCTTGATCAGGGTCCACTTCTTGGCCTCCCTTACCACCCGGCCTATCCCTTCCTTACCACCATTCATATGAACCCTGCTCATTATAGCCGGTTTCCTATAGAAGCATACCTCCTACTCTGGTACATGGCAGATCTTTACACTATTGCGGTCCTCATCCATAAAAGTCAACTGCTCCAGTACTTGGCGAAATGCATATTGACCAGACGGAAGGCGCATTACAAATTATTATACAAATGGCTCACATTATTCCACGATGTTACCTGGTGGCAAGAACATGTTCGTGCACAGCCTGAGTTGGATATACTTGTCACGTTCAGGATTACTACAATCCAAGAAGAACAAGACGGAGAAATCATTATCCTAAAGAAATATGATGCGAACGTTGAGACAAGCTACAATAATGATGCTTTTGCCTCGGGGAATTTCCATCAACGTGCAAAGCAAATTGCATTATTGAATGGATTTAATGAATCTGAAGTTGACCCTAATCTTCTTTGTCCTCACACAGCTCACTGGCACAACAGACACGTCTACCCGCTAGGATTCGCTGAAGAAATACGACAAGTGCTTGCAGGCTTCCATGATCAATACACGTGGCCACAATCAATCCAGATCATCCAGTCTACAGAGTTGAAGGGAAAAAGTACAAGATAAAACGATACATTCCAAGCCAAAAGATCTACGTCACAGAAGTCGCCTTAGACAGTGAAGAAGACGACAACAAATAAGATAGACGTCGCCTCTCTTTTGGAGACAGGGGGAATAAGTAATAAGTGAGTAATATATGATAGTGAAATATATGGTTGTGAGATAGTTGAATAAATGGAGGGTTGTAAAATAAAGTAGAGAGTTGAATAAATGGAGGGTTGTAAAATAAAGCTTAAGGAATATTCTATGTAATATTCCCTAAGATTTGTACTATAAAAACCAAGGCTTGGTGAAGAGTTTCATACAAGCTTAAGTGAATGAGTTTGAGTAAGAGTCTTAAGAATTCTTGTAACCTTTTGAGCGTTTCAATAATAAAGTTTATCCTCTTGTATAAAGATCTTTCTTATATACTTATATAATATTTTTCAATGAACTCGTTCATGCTTAGATCCAGTAGTTCTAGGTTTCTCAAGTGTTGTAGTTCTGTACAATATAGGTAGAGGCATAGAGCCATGAACAAAAAATAAAGAAATTGAAATGTTGTCTAGAAACTAACAAATCAATCTATATTGCTAGTTACGTACCTTTCAATATCAGAGAACTCCCTTTGAAATAGTTTCCATGTAGAATCAAAATTTTGAGCGATGAAGCGGTAGTTATAAAGGGTAAGACACTGTTGTTGATGCCGTTTTCACTAAGATCTAGAATCTCAAGATTTTTCAATTTCCCAAGGCTTTGATAACCTACAAATCGAAAAAACCCAATGATGTTAGACTTGACCTATGGCTTCATTATGTAATATAGATCAAATTTAGACGAGAAAAAAATTGATAAAATGGAACCATGGACATACCATAGATATCATCGAACCAGCTTTTACACCAGAGATTACTTAGATTTAGAGTCTGTAATTCTCCAAAAGGATGGAACAATGAAAGATTTAAAGAAAGAACACCATTGTAAGTATGATTCAAGAAAAGACCGATCACACGCCCGCTGGTAAGATCACACTTGACTCTTTCCCATCTGCAACAGTCGCTGTTCGTGTCATTAGGCCAATCATATGGAAACTGAGAGTTGACATAAGCATTGAGCTCCAGCAATCCTTTCCTTTCACTTTCGATGCAACTTCTATATCCATACACCTGCATTGATACTATCATCATCATTATCACCATGACACACGCTGAAAAGAACATCATCGTTGATGGTTTGACATTACAGCTCTTCTCAAGTCTTATATTATATTTATCTCAAGTTGGCAAAGAATATTAATAACATGATACTACGTATAATAAGCTCTTGCGCAAGACTTTGACTTTGGTGAAGTGTCTTAAGCGGAAGACTTTGACTTCTTTTATGGGTTCAACTGGTATTGAAGCTGGGCTTTATGGCCCATGTTTTAAATTTGTTCAAGTCAAATTCTATCTATAGACCCAATGAGATCAGCAACTTTGCCTTCTCTTTCCATTATTTGGGAGCTGTGTTACACTTAGACTGGTTTAAGTAAACTTTGTACTGTATCATGCTCTCTTTCTCCTCAATTGTAACACTTTGGTAAAAACATGAAGGCACCACAATGCTGATAGGTCAGTCACCATAACAATACCATTTGTAGACTTGTAGTCAAATCTCGAGTTAAATGGAGACTCAAGTCTATGAGCATTTTTCTTATGTGATGCACATAGTTCTCAACAGTTTGATGGCAAATAACATCTTCTGTCTCTTAATCCAGCTTCAATACATTCACCAAACCTTTTCAGTCACTACTTCTGCTTTCATGGTCTTTGTAACTGCTGCCATGGTTTGAGACGTATTACTTGATGAACCAACATACCAACTGAGTATGTTCCCTACAGCTGCAAAAACATAAGCGGCTTTTGACCCTTTGTAATATGAAAAACACCTCTAGATTAGCTTATAGCCACAAGTTCTTGTTGTCTCTTGTAGAGTATAGCTTTGTTCTTAATTTTATTTCTTTAATGCATCTAAACACCCAATTTATTTCTTGCAAGTGTGCCTTAGCTGTTTCTTATAACACCAACTGAATGACCTTATCAAACTTTTCTACCACACAGATGCCTCACTCTTCCAATAAATATTTAGATAAGGTACTGAACTCAAATAGCATTGATGCATTATGAGCAGACAAGGATCTTTTTTTTTAATTTAGATCTTCTGGTAAATTTCGGAAGATCAAATTTGATAAATAGTGCATGAAAAACTATGAACTTTCAATAACCTTACAAACTGATACATCATGACATGTAATTTTAAAAACCATTACTTAAAAAAAGAAAAAATTCACCAAATCAAAAATATTTGAAAAAATTGATAAAAGCACCAACGAGGTGAAACCATGCTCGGCGCCAAGGTGAATCAATGCAAAGGAGCACAAGAAATATGATCCATGTTACACCGTAGGTAGCAGCAAGGCTCCAGAGGAAAACCTCCATATCAATTGTTGTTTCACCATCCTCTTTTTGAGATCCATATTCAAGGAACCCCGTAGTGTTGTTATCATCACAATCTCTGTTTATAGCTGATCCACAAAGAAAAGGATTACCCATGTAGTTGGTTCCATTCAGCGTAGAGAATTTGCCTTGAGTTGGAATGGAGCCTGACAAATTGTTGTAGGACACATTTAACACAACCATATAGTCTAACTTGGATAAATCTTGAGGTATTCTACCATGCAACACGTTATATGAAAGATCAATGCTCTCAATGTCAGTTAGATTGGAGAAGCTTTCAGGTATTAAACCTGACAAGGAATTGTGAGACAGATTCAAAGAACGTAACTTCTGAAGATCCCCCAGCTCTTTTGGGATTTCTCCACTGAGTTCATTACTTGACAAGTCTAATCCAAACATGAAATCAAAACTTCCTCCCGTGTAAGAATCATACCTACTCTTTGATGCAAAATCAACTATGAACTTCAAATAGTCAGTGTAGCCTCGAGAAAACTCACGTGGTAAAAGCAACAACCTAGAATACACCTCCAATTCTTCATCATTAAATCCAACTGAATATGTATTACCATCAGTTGCATAGTCAAAGCCCCTTCCAAATGATACATTGTTTAGACATGAAGGTATAGACCCATCCAATTTGTTGTTGGCAAGATCCAAGATTCTAATGCTTCTTAGAGCACATAGATCCTTAGGAATATGACCAGTTAATCTGTTACCTCTTAACAAAAGAGAGATGACATCTTGGTTGTGGAAGAAGCGTGGGATAGTCCCTGATAACTTGTTATTTCGCAGATCGAGTACCAAGACATCTTTTATCAACGTACTTGGAATTGTTCCAGTGAACTCATTGTCGTGGAGGTACAACAAACTCATGTACTGAGCAGTGAAATGCATTGGCAAGTTCCCTGAAAACTTGTTTCTAGATAGGTCGAGAATCTTAAGGGCTTCTATGTTAAAAAGGGTGATTGGTACCGTACCTTCCAAGAAATTATTCGAAACAGAAACATACACCATAGGAAAGTGGCCAAACCACCTTGGAAGGACACCTTGTAGATTATTACTCGACAAGTCAAGCACTGATATAGAAGTTAGATTTCTAAATCCACCTGTGATGCCAGTAAATAGATTGTTATTCGCAATCAACACGATCAAGTTCCCGAAGGTTGTTGGTATGGGAAAAAGTTGGCCGTGGAATCTGTTGTATGAAAGCTTCAACGTACCAAGTGAATCACAACCCATGATAAATTCCCTTGGTAGACTGCCAGATAAGTTATTATGAGATAAGTCCAAGAACTGGAGCATTTTCATCTCACCAAAGGAAGATGGCAAATACCCTTGAAACCCGTTACTTGAGAGATTCAAGTGTATCAGATTTGGAAGCACTTTTCCAATATTCTCAGGAACACGTTGTTCAAAATTATTGTTTGAGACATCCAAAATCTGCAAACTGTGATTAACTAGTAGTCTTGTCAACTGAAACATGGTGAAAGAGTTGTCCTGCAAAAGCAAAACCCGAAGTTTTGGATATTGCTCCAAAAACCAAGAGGGGAATGCTCCGGTGATCAGCTTGTTGTTGGAGAGATTAATTACACGCATGTCCTTCTGGTGTCCAAGAAAGCTTGGCATTATTTCCAAGTTACAATTCTGTAACTGTATGACACTCAACTGAAACCTCGGCTGCAAGGAGATTTCAGTTTGTACCTTCAGCAAACTAGACCTTGATGATAGTTTGAAGACCTTGAGCTTTGAGAGGTTGGCTATTAACTCAAAAGAGAAGAAACCCTCAAAGTCATTATCTGAGAGAGATAAGTACTCAATAGATTCAAGATTTCTAATAAGAGATGGAACCGTCCCATGAAACTGGTTTGAAGAGATATCAAGAACTTGGAGTTTGCTCAAGTTACCAAAACAGTTAGGAAATGGCCCTGTAAATTTGTTTTGACTCAGATCAAGCTCCAGTAAATTTTTCAATTGACAAAGTCCTGTAAGAATCAAATGCAAATTCATAAGAAGATGAAAATATTTACCTTCTTCAAATATATAAATAGTTAATACCGAGCTCATCAAACAATCTAGCTACAAGCTAACTTAATAATTAGATTATACTAAAAATACCTTTCTTTTCCAATGATCCAGAAAAGTAGTTATCGCTCAAGTCCAAGCCTTGAAGGTTACGAAAATTTGCCAAATCTGTGGTAGGGTAAAGAGATATGAAAAGAGAACTTAACTTGTGTCCAAGTTCTTTTTTTTTCTTCTTGTTTTCGTAACAAGTGTCCAAGTTAAGGTCCTAGCTTGATCTAAATTTTCGATCTATGAAGATAATGAGAGGTAAAGCAAAAAAATTGCTAGATTTTACCTGGTACTGGGCCAATGAACTTGTTCCCACTTAGGTCTAGCAGTTCTAGACTTCTCAAGTTTTTTAGTTCTGCACGTAAAGTTTATTAAGTTTAAAACAAGTATAGAGATGAACCGGAACATATGTTCCAAACTAATAATATCAGTCTGTAACAAGTACTCAATAAACACCGGAAATTAAGTGGACATACCTTTGATTGGAAAAGTACCTTCCATAAAGTTTCCATGAAGAATCAAAGTTTTAAGCGAAGAAGCCGTATTTAGAAAGGGTAAGACACTATTATTAACGCCGTTGTTACTTATATCAAGTATCTCAAGACTTTTTAATCTCCCGAGGCTTTTATAACCTGCAAATCAAAAACCAATGATGTTAAATCGACAATGAAATATGGCATATACAATATGTGTAAATAGACGGAAAAGTTGGTTAGAGGCGGAAGTGAATGATAATATTACCATTTATATCATCGAACCAGCCATGACACCATAAATTACTTAAATTTAGAGTTTGTAATTCTTCAAAGGGATAGAACAAGGAAAGATTTAGTAGTGATGATGATGAATTGTTTGTTTCAATCAAAATGAGGCTGATCACATTCCCGCTGATAAGATCACACTTGACTCCTTCCCATCTGCAACAATCGCTACTTGTGTCGTCGTTATGACAATCATGATAAAGATACTCGGATATGTTGAGGTATGCCTTGAGCTCCATCAATCCTTTCCTTTCGCTTTCGATGCAACCTCTATACCCATGTACGTGTAGTGATACCATCATCATCACCACCACCATCATGAGACCTGCTGGGGAGAACATAAACATTGAGAATCTCTTATTTGACATTACAACTCTTTCCAAAATTAAAATTAATTTCACGTTGGCAAAGAATATATTATTGATGGCATTATTTGTAAAGACTTTTCCCGACGACTTTGACTTTGCTGATGAGTCTTTGGCTAAAAGAGTTTGACTTCTTTTTTGGATTCAAGGGGATATTTCTTAAATTGTGCTTGACGACCCTGTTTTTAAATAGACAAAAGTCAACTCTATACCCAAAATGAAGAGGGACCAACTTGGAACCGTTCCTTTTCACTTAATAAATATGTTAACTGTTTTTTTATGTTTCTTATCATATTATTAATTGAATAAGCAAAAAAAAAAAAACAGAGTACAATACTAAAATGCACAAAACATACATAATTAAGTACTAAGCAACTAAAATTCAACTTTTAATATAGCAACATCTGACATCAATTTGGTTTGAGTTTTGAAGTGTACTGTTGGGTAGAATGTGTTTTGAAGTGTACTGTTGGATTAAATATATGAATTATAGAACCAAACCAAACGAATCGTTACCTGATTGTGATGGGAAGTTCATTTACTTCCATGGAAAAAGTTAGGGTCAAATAAAACTCCTAACGTGGTAGTAAGAACACTAACTTTTAAATCCACTTATAGAGACGACATTATATTTCAAAATTGACCCTTATATGAGCCTACGATACCCTATTTGATCTTGTATATGGGAGTTGTTCTTAACATTGGAGAGAAAGAGATTCAAGCAAGTGTTCCTTTAACCCAATTCTCTCTTTAAGAATTATGTAATTAGGTTAATGTTTGAGACTTGTTTCGTCAATGAAACCACATATCCTTATCTAGGCCACCTGACATGTTAATTCTAATCCTAATGTAAGAACGAAAAAAAAAACATATAAACTTAATTTGAAAAAGAAAAGCACCAAAACAATATAATACTAAAAGGAAAATTACCAAAACCCTTGATAAGTATTATTGATACTCAAATTTGATCAAGACATGAAGCATAGGCTAATGAACTGAGGATCAAGACTGTATGGAAAGCAAAGACTAGTTTTCTTCATAGAACAGCCAGAAACTAGGCATGCACTTACCATCAGTCCATCCTGTTATTCGACAAGAAAGTTCCATACAGCCAAACCAAGTAACCAACATATACAAAACCTACCCTACGTTCTCATCTTAATATAGCGGGTAGAAACTTATAAACGAGGAACGTCTAGTCGATTTTGTTATCAACCATCGTACAATTCATTCTTCTACTCTCTTTTCTTTCGACACACGTTACTACTTTCAGATGTGGATGAAGAAAAGAGTAAGCACCAAAACCAGAATGGCATAAAAAGAGAAGTTAATATAAAAAAATAACACACGAATCAATCTAATTAACATGATACCGGCAAAAGCACACTTTCCGATTTATTATTTCTTGACAAAAAAAAAACAAAAAAAAGAAAAACAAAAAAAAATAACAAATCATAGGATTCGTTAGTTGAAGACTCTGCAGTTTCTCCTGATCTCTCCAAGACGTTCGGTAAGAACTCTTATGGTACCCATTTTGACCATTGCTTTGGCAAATCTCCGTCTAAAGATTTTATTGTTTGAGGCAAAGGTTGACACAGTTTCACGGGTTGAATTGTCGAGACCCATGTTTTGATCAATTTTTAGGATTCCTCTTTGCGCTTCGATCTCTCTAAAGATCACGTTATCCACTGTAAATGGAGTCCCTTGGTCCAAGAACACTGATGGGTCATTTGGAGCACGACATATGTCCCTCAACCTTAATAAATGTATCAGTGTGTCATATGTATTGATGCTCATTTGATACGATATATTTTCAATAACGACATGTAGCTTAATAATGTGTGTTAGTGTCTTAGATTTTACTTTAAGTTCAAATTTGCATAATGAATCTTCTTGAAAAAAGAAAAAACAGAGGGTATATATTGAAATATAATGTTACGTATTCTTTTTATCATAGCACATATACGTACCTAGCATTCAATGTTCTGTTCATTGCAGGGTCATTGATTCTATTTCGGATGAAGCTACAATGCGTGACACCAACACTGTGGCCACCAGCAATAAGTGTAACCATGTCTTCCGTATTCAAACCATGAGCTGCAAATAATTCGATGGAATTGGCAACTGGAAATGCTGGTCCGGGCAACTCTACATCATCGGGGTTTGACAATAATCCATCACGTCTTCCTGTTGGCACTAAAAATCTTGGACCACCAGCTAACGCCACGGAGTCTCTAGTGGCGAGAGTTACAATGTCCGCGCATGAAACAGTTCGGGCGCATGCAGCCTCGAGCAGCTTCTTAGCCTCATCAATAATCTCGTAGCCTCTCACGCTTGCATTTGGTACGGCACTTTTCTCTGATTGTCTTTCGGGTGTTGGGTCAATCAAGAGAGAAGCATCACAACCCTACACAACCGTACGAAATATTGCTTTATCAATGTTACGTAAAGATATATTAGCGAGTCCTTTAACCATTATATATCTATATATACACATGACAAGGAGAAGATTACGAACCCTGACAAAGCAGTCATGAAATTGCATGCGAACTAATGCTGCAGTAACGGTATTGTCACTACGGAAATGTTTGGCAACAACATTAGCAACAATTGATTCGGCGCGGGGGCATGACCGGCGGTAGAACCCTAACCGGATTCGCTCAGATGGGCGTCGCGCAAAAGTAGGATGAACAAGGAGACAGAAAAGTACAAACAAAGCTGGGATTGACCTCATTTCGTCTCTGATGAGGTCTTTCCTTGCATTTCTTGTTAAAACTTTTGGATTATCTTTTGAAATTGTTATTATGCATATTTATACGTGACATACGTCAATCTTGGGACAATACTTTGGCAAAGAGAATGTTTCATCTAGAAGACGTGCATAGGGCAATTTGATAGTTTAATAGAGTATACGTGATATGTATTATTGTGTTTCATATAGAGTGTCATGTCGACATAACCAAATTGGATACTGTTCTTCTGATTATTCTTATTTTTAAATTTTTTTTGAAGAACTGTAGTTAGCTAAAATTTGTGTAACAATATTATTTAATTTTTTTTTGGGTCAACTTATGATTTTGATCTTTTTAAGGTATAAAAATAGGTGTTGACTAGAAGAAGAAATTAATTAAAAATTTTGTTATATCAACATTCTAATCCTTTATGGGCTCATAGATTTGAACTAGATTTTAATCCACCACGAGATAATTATTTTAATAATTATTAAGAAAAATGTATATTGTATTTTTAATGTTTGTTTTAAAATATTTTGATTAATATTTAGTTTATACAATTTTAGATACATGGATTGTATTTTTTGTGTTTGGTATCGGTTAAGATTGGCGTAACACCTCACATTAATTCCACTACAAGAAAACACGCGTTTTGCAAGGACGACTTGCGACGGAATACAGCTCTCGCAAATTTGCGGTGGATTTGCGAGGACAGTACGAGAAAAGAAAATTCCATAGCACATCCCTCGCAAAATTGTGAGGAAGCCAGTCGTCGCAATTCCGCTGTTCATTTGCGAGACATTTACGAGAAATTCGCAGGAAAGGTCACCCTCCTCTCAAATCAATCGCAATATTTTAATTATTCTGAAATATATTTCAATATGATCATAAGGTGAATTATTCCGAAATTCATTACTAATATATTACTATTAATGATTAAAAAAATGATTGGAAAGAATATGATGAGACCTTGGACCTTATAATATACTCGAAAATTAATTTTACTAACTTTAAAAATTATTTTGATGGTTTTTATAAATTAAATATACTAGGTTTGCGACATATTTGCAACATATTTGCTAGATATATAGCAAATGCGTCGCAAATCCATCGCAAAACATTAATCGTCGCTATTCCCTCGCAAATGAAAACTTCAAAACCTAACCCCTAAACCCTAAACCCTAAACCCTAAAGACTAATAACATTACTATTAATGATTAAAAAGATGAATCCAACACTTATATCTATGACAGTGCAACACAAAATTAGTGATTTTGGAATATTTGTCTAAATGTAATGAACATGTATATGATATAGTGTAAAAGATAGTTAATGATTGGAGGAAGATGCCAAATTGGACAATTTTGGAAGTTTGATGATAGAGAAGAGTATGATGAGCTTATAGGACCTTATAATATACTTGCAAGTTCATTTGACTAATTTTTTTAAATTATTTTCATGGTTTTTGTAAATTAGATATTCAAGGATTGCGACAAATTTGCGAGTAATCCGCTAGATGCATAGCAAATGCGTCGCAAATCAATTGCAAAAAAACTTAAACCATAGCAATTCCCTCGCAAATGACAACATTAAACCCTTGATCCTAAACCCCTTATAACTAATTATAATACTTTTAATGATTAAAAAGGTGAATCCAAGATTTATAATCAAAGATATGGCACAAATGTCATTTTCAAAACCTAAACCCTAAATTAGTCGCAAATCCATCGCAAATTGCTCAAATAGTAGCAATTTCCTCGCAAATGACACTTCAAAACCTAAACCCAAAAGACTTTACGAGGGATTTGCTACGGTCTCTCGTAATTCTCTCGCAAAGTCTAGAAATATTAGTTACATATTTTAATATGGTTGCTAGCGATTTGCGAGGGACCATAGCTAATCCCTAGCAATATTTGCGTGATTTGCGACGCAATGTTTTTCTATATAAGTAAAAAACCTAATTTGAGCAAACCTCAAACCTCGACTAATCCGCAGCCAAAAAAACCCTAGTTCCCTAATCCTTCTCTTCTCTGATTTCCTCTTTCTTCTCCGATCTCTTCTGTCTTTTCCGGTGAGTCTCTTCTCCGGTTAACCCTTCTCCTCCTCTTCTCCAAGGTCCGGTAAGTCTCCTCCTCTCCTCTTCTATCTCTTTGTTTGGGTTATGATTTGGGGTTTAGGGTTTCGATTCAATTTAGGGTTTTAATTCGATTTTAGGGTTTCGAATTTGGGGATTCAATTGGGGGTTTAGGGGTATGATTCGATTTGGGGTTTAATTTGATTTTAGGGTTTCGACTTTAGGGATTAAATTTGGGGTTTAGGGATTCAATTTAGGGTTTCAAATTTAGGTTCTAATGATTTTGGTGGTTTTGATTGAAATTGATTTGGGGGTTTAGGGTTAATTCTAATCAGATTTTTGTTCTGCTTTCGACTAATGAGCAACACGGTTCTGTAAACCAAAACGTTTACAGAAGATTCATCTCTTCTCAAGGTTTAACTCCTCCCGTCTCTACTCGAAGGACAACTTTTGCTTCTGCTCATCCCCAAAGGTTACCTTCTCCCGCTTCTTCTCAAGGTACATCACTGGCGATGCAGGATAATCGTATGTCTCCAAAACATTCATTTTTTTACTTTGGAAGAGTTACTTGCAAGTCCCGGACGTGCTTCCTTACCGAAACTAGATCCTAAGCGTCCTCCGGGTACCCTCTGGTAAGTATCTTCTCTTGTCTAATTTTTTTTGTTGTTGTTTCATAGTACCTCATTCGATATATCCTTTGCTTTGTAGGTTTGAACAGGACCCTTCTGTGGCTGCTACTGTCCGGGCCATTTTGAAAGAGATTTCAAACATGCTCATGCCAATTGGACCCAAACACCAGGTCCGGTTGTAAATCGGTGGTTTGAAACTTTTGCGGTAAGTCTACTTTGTGTTTGATGTGTTTTATATATAGATTTTGTGTTTTAATTACTAAAGCATGTGATGTATGTTGAAGCAAACATATAACTAGGACCCGTCCATCAACGGAAGAGTCAGAACTGAGTTTGAAACCAAGTTGAAGACTCGGATGAGTGATCAAGTGTCTCGGTGGAAGGGTAAGTGGAAGCGAAAAGGTGATGAAGCAATGCCGCGGTGGCTTGATCCTACAGTATGGGAAGGCTTGGTCAAGTTTTGGCTTGAACCAAAGTCAGAAGCAAAGAGTATCAACAGTCATAATGCTCGTTACAGTGATCCTGATGGCACCAGAATACACAAACACAGACCTGGTCAGACATCTTTTAAAGCCCGAGCACGAAAGCATGTAAGTATTTTTCTTAAAGTTATTTAGTTAAGACTTGTTTATTCACTGTTTATGAGCATTGATCACTGTCTAACTCTTGTGTTAGTCTGAGAAGACCGGTGATCCACTACCTGATTTCCTGCTTGTCCTAGAAGAGACTCATAGGAAACCTGATGGGTCTTTCGTTGATGGAATGTCTGAGAAAGTCTACCATCAAGTGTCATCGAGGATAGCTGAAGCTGAATCTTTGCTACTCTCTGGGGATAATGTGGAGAGCAGTGCTTCCGGCGGGTTATCTCTTACCGCAAAGAACCAAATATATGCTGAGGTAATTGTTGGTGTGTTTATATGTTGCTTACTTTTTGCAAGTTTCTCTTCTTGCAAGTTCATTGTTTATGTTGGTGTGTTATAGTTTCTCTTTGTATCAATGTCTAAATGTCTAACGGTTGTTTATGTTGGTGTGTCTCTCTTATGTTGGCAGGTTGCTCCGAAGAAAAAGAACCGGATATATGGGGTTGGGAACTTGCAAGAAGAAGCATCATCAGCTCACATTGGACAATCGCCTCCTACTACTGAAGATACAAATGATCTAGCTGCAAAGCTTGCTGCTGCCGAAGCNATAATGCTCGTTACAGTGATCCTGATGGCACCAGAATACACAAACACAGACCTGGTCAGACATCTTTTAAAGCCCGAGCACGAAAGCATGTAAGTATTTTTCTTAAAGTTATTTAGTTAAGACTTGTTTATTCACTGTTTATGAGCATTGATCACTGTCTAACTCTTGTGTTAGTCTGAGAAGACCGGTGATCCACTACCTGATTTCCTGCTTGACCTAGAAGAGACTCATAGGAAACCTGATGGGTCTTTCGTTGATGGAATGTCTGAGAAAGTCTACCATCAAGTGTCATCGAGGATAGCTGAAGCTGAATCTTTGCTACTCTCTGGGGATAATGTGGAGAGCAGTGCTTCCGGCGGGTTATCTCTTACCGCAAAGAACCAAATATATGCTGAGGTAATTGTTGGTGTGTTTATATGTTGCTTACTTTTTGCAAGTTTCTCTTCTTGCAAGTTCATTGTTTATGTTGGTGTGTTATAGTTTCTCTTTGTATCAATGTCTAAATGTCTAACGGTTGTTTATGTTGGTGTGTCTCTCTTATGTTGGCAGGTTGCTCCGAAGAAAAAGAACCGGATATATGGGGTTGGGAACTTGCAAGAAGAAGCATCATCAGCTCACATTGGACAATCGCCTCCTACTACTGAAGATACAAATGATCTAGCTGCAAAGCTTGCTGCTGCCGAAGCTACCCTCGCAAGTCAGGCGACTCAGTTGGAGAAGATGCATAGTTATGATGCTTACTTTGATTATCTTGCAGAGAAAGATCCAGAGTTTGCTGCAAGGTTTCGCCGAGAGGATCCAGCTGCCGGAAAAAAAACCACCGAAGAGGCAACCGGTGGAGAAGCTACCGGCGGCCAAACAACCTGACTCCCTCTCTTTCTCTTAATGTGTAATGTGTACTGTTTAGCTTAGAACACTTGATCTCCCTTGTAATGTGTAATGTTTAATTTGGATAACTTATAAAGTTTAATTCTAATTGCAGGTTTAATCTTAATTACAAGTTTAATTCTAATTGCCGGTTAAATCCTAATTAAGCTAACCGGCAATTAAAATTTTAATTTTTTTTATATCATTATTATTATTTGCGACGGAAAAAATAATTGCAAAACTTATAAAGTTTAATTCTAATTGCAGGTTTAATCTTAATTACAAGTTTAATTCTAATTGCCGGTTAAATCCTAATTAAGCTAACCGGCAATTAAAATTTTAATTTTTTTTTATACCATTATTATTATTTGCGACGGAAAAAATAATTGCAAAAGCATTGCAAATTTGCGAGGGAGTTACTAGATACCACATTTGCGAGAAAATTGCTTTTTAAATATGTCCTCGCAATTTGCGATTAGTTTGCGAGGGATTTGCGACGCTGGCCGATTTGCGAGAAGCGATTTGCGAGGAACAAACATTCCTCGTAAATCTCTCGCTTTGTCGATTTGCGAGGGATTCGCTACATATTCGTCCATCGCAAAACGCGTGTTTTCTTGTAGTGTTCATTTGATATCATTCTAAAATATTTTGTGTCTTTTTTTTTGTCAACCATATAGGGTCACAACATGCCGGTACATTAGTCGAATCGCTACAATTTGACTTAACATTGGCCAGTGCACTAATGTCACTTCACAATATTTTTTGTCTTTTAGTAGACGAATCCGTAAAAAAATTATATAATCATATATATGTAAACTCTAACCAGCTGCATAACATGATCCGCAAAAATAGAAAAAAAAATTCAAGTTAGAAGTATCTAGAAAAATTAAACTATGGATACTAATTTGTTTTAGATTAATTATTAAGTATGTTTTTTTGGATATTACAAATAATAAACTTTAAATTTTAATATTTATTCAAATAAGAAGGATATAATTATGTATATCTTACCAAAAAAAGGTACTTTGCCAAATGTACTTCCAAATTAAATTAATAATAAGGGGATTGCTTGGTGAAGAGAAGACTGTGTAATCAGGGAATCCAATACAAGCCATAGACATTAGGACTAACTATATATAATTCACATAACATCACTGCCCCTATTATTTTGATAACAATATGGCAATATTATTCATAAAGGTTCACTACTTCGATCATCGTATTTCTTCAATACATGTATAAATTATGTATTAGTAACAAGGCCGCCTTGAGTTTCTAACCTTGCTGTAATCTCGTAGCTATTAATTTTTTTTTTGTCAACCAAACATTAAACTAGAAAATAACTCCAAAGTTAGTTGCCCAAACCGAAAAGAAAGAGTTTATAAAAGAAGTTTCAGAAAATAAAGATCTCGAAGAACGAGCAAAAGGCAGTCTGCCCATACATTTGACGTCCGCGGGATCCTCGAAAGCATGAAGGATGGAAAGGATGGTCGAAGTAAGCTGAAATCATCCAACAGGTTAGAGAAAGCGGGTCATTCATCGCGGCACTGCACCATCGCCACTAGTTCTGCACAGCCCGTCTCAAAACTCTGACAGTCAACACCCGCCGCCAGTAGGGATTCCATCGGCTAAATCAAAGCCTGAAGCTTCGAATGTAGGGGGAAGGACTGCGTCGCTGGCTTCGTGCTCCCATTAGCAACGTGGTATCCTCATTATTGCAAAATCACCAGCCCAAACCTACAAAAGGATCTAAAGCCTTCCAAAATCTATCGACCTGACACCGGGGAGAAGGATCCCGAATCTCAAAAGACAAAGGATCTAGGGAGTCCGACTAGAAGGACTTGGCCTCTAGCTATTAGTTTATCTTTTGGCTTCTATATAAACTCACAATGCTGCATCTTTTGTACAAACGTCTTTTTTGTTGAATATATTTTATATTCATACCAATATATATATATATATATATATGTATTAGTATGAGTAGCATGTTTTCTAATCACATTGTAGTTAGTTCAATAGTTCTATTCATGTAATACCTCCCATTCAGAAATTAGTATAATAAATTTTACATTTTAATGTTGCCAAAAATTCACTTATTTCTTTTGTAACTCATCTTTAAAATATTTCCACAGTTGCACATGCTTTAACTAGAGCGATTTCGAGATACAACTTGCTAAAAATTCGTTTCAATTATCTTTCTCGTGAAAACAAAGCCGCCCGACAAGTATCTCAACCCTGTTCCGGACATACTTATCTATCCATTTAACTAGAAGAGAAGCTGGATTTGGTTTCTCTCCATGCTTCCTCCCATTCCTTTCCCGCCAAATGGTGCATCATGTGGCTTGGAAAATGTATGGAGCTATGAATCCGTCAATTCGGTCTCGCCATGATCATAATTCAGAAAGCACATTAAGTAACCTGTTCCAGTAATGCAGTCCGTTGAGTATCGTGTTTTGTGGATCTTACTGTACAAGTTTATATATGCCAAGATGTAGTTACACTTATGGAGAGTTTCTTGGAGAAGAATTTGGAATGTAGGTGAGGAAACACAAACGCATAATGAGTTTTGTATTCATAAGAATGAAAGAAAATAGCAGATAACATGACTTTACACTTGGGGGAAGCAATGATCATTAGCTTCTCCCTTACTGTTTATTACGGAATCAAACGATACTTGGAACATAAACGTACAAATTAACATGACAATTCTCCACACAATCACAATAGTGAAAACACGAGTTACATTTGGTACGTAAGGTTATTTCACACCTTACGGATTTTGGTAGCAATGGCAGTGTTTGTCGCTTCCCTCAACAAGCCCTTTACAGGCTGGAGGGCTCCCGTATGTGTATTTGCAACACTTAAGGCAATCAGCATTTGTACCTAGGAATGGGGCTGGCCCGCACTCGTCTAAGAACGTGGAGCATGTTTGAGCCTCACTCTTGAGTATCCCTAGATGTTGAGACATTCATGAATATCATCATCAGCCACAAGATTATTAGAATACAGTTACAAAGTATAATAGAGAAATATAGTTAAGTAATACCGGTGGAAGCCGTTAAGAGGACAAGCAAGAGAACGGTAAAGCTGACAGAGTTGAGGTTCTTCGCCATTTGTCTTGTTTTTAGCTTTGGTTTTCTCTAAAACTTATTTTCTTATCTTAGCTGTTGTGTGACAATTCCATATGAGCGGTAATCTATTTGTAGTGAAAATTTTGTAATGTTGTTATCGTTGTTGAATCCCTACTCTTTCCTTTCAAATCTCCCAAGCTCATAATGTCGCCATCATTGTGCATTGCCGTCTTTCTTATTACATTATAAATAATCAACCAAAATGAATGTGGTCATTGAAGTTGTAACTCATTATGTCCATAATTCCTTTGGTTTTAAATAATTGTTGTTTGTTGCACATAAAATAAAATATTATTGTTGTTTGCATCAATAAAGTACTCAAGAATCTTGGCGACTTTGTACTTTTATTAAATGAAAACGACTCGGCATCATTAGACGATGGCAACAGATTCCTTGTCACGCCAAATCCTTCGTTTCCCTTGATTTATAGGCTAACTAAGGGGGGTGTATTGAATTTAATATTTTAGAAGATTTTGGGTTATTCTTAAATCCCCTGTTATTTAATTGGTGATTTTTTAAAATCATCTGAAATCCATTGTTATTGAATATGAAATTTATAAAAATCATTTACAATCTGTTGTTATTCAATCAATCATTTATAAATCTCACTTCAAATCTACTGTTATTCAAAAAATCATAAATTTTTCTAAAAAACCTATTGAATGGGATTCTAGGAGACTTTTAAAACATTTTTAGTTCTAAAATATGTCTTACAAAATCACACCTTTGAAGGTGAAATTTCATAATATTTGTTTAAAAAATCTTCTTCCATCTACCCAAACAAAAGAAAAAAAAAACCTTTATTCGACTTGTGCAACTCTCTTCTCTCTTCTCTCTTCTCTCTTCTCTCTTTACTCTTTACTCTTTACTCTTGAAAAATCCTAAAAACAATTTGTGTAATCGAGTTCATCTTCTGCAGGAATCAATCCTATCAGATCTCAATTCGCTGGCTGGTAAGCTCTCTTCTTTAATGGGTTCTTCGAATTTCTCATTATTCTCAAAGTTTTTGTGATTTTTACTGAGATTTTGTTTGAATTTTCCTTAATTTTTCTTGGGTTCGCACAAAAAAACGTTGAATGCTTCCTCCTTGTCCAAGAAACGTTGATGGGATTAATATTGATCCTGAACCTAACTGGAATTTCGATAGCTTAGTAACTGAGACTGAGTCTGTTGAAAAGAAGCTCAATGCTTTTCAAAGTTTCCCCAGCCAATTACTAACCCAACCTCACGGTACATATATCTCTCTCTTGATCTATGTTTAGTTCATTCTGGAGTTCTACATTGATTTAGGATTGGTAACAATGTACTTGGATAAATTATATGTTCATTGATTTAGCTATCATTTAGAAGTATACTTTGTTGATGTTCATTAGCGTGTTAAAAGGATGGGAAGGAGCTATAGAAATTACTGATCGTGTAATGTCCTTAGACATCTTTTTTTTTTTTTTTTTTATTAAGCTAGTATTTACAAGTATAGATTGTTTCTGATGTTGATCATTTCCTGCAGAAAACAAATATTTTGTTGCATCAAGTTCTTAGAACTAGAAATTGTGTTTTTTCAACAAATCCACACATCACCTTCCCGAACACATACTTCCCAAAACAAAACCTTGATTAGAAGTACTGAGTAATTATGTTGATGATTGAAACAAAACCTTGAACAATCTGGAGATCTCCATTCATTGAGTTTTCTTCTACCTAGAGATCTCTATTTGTTGTTTCTTCTACCTTCAGCTGAATGCTTTTCTCTCTCTGTCTCTGTCTTTTGGACTTGTTTCTATCCATGTAAGGCAATTACGCAGAGTATATGGAAGCTCTGCGAGAGTATACTTTGAGCCCCCTGCGTAATTGAGCCGCTGCAAGATTTGGACAGAGTACTCCACAAGATTTTTAAACTCCTCTCTTTCTTTATTGTTTTCTGTGTTCTACATGTATTTTTGTAAGCGTGTTTACAGGTTCTTTACTACTTCTGCATAAAATTTGGGATTGTTTTTTTTTTGGGTACCTCTAGCAACTTGTTTCTATCAGAGCGATTATAACTAGATGATGCTTGTATTGAAGATCGCAAGGTCAAAGATTGTTTAAGTAGCATTATTTCCACGTTTTGTATCATGGTGCTAGTTAGTTATATATACCAACGAAAGAAATTTCTTAAGTTGGAAACGAATTGATGGCCAGCCAGTTTATAAATAATACTTGTTTGAGATCTGTGGGATATGTCATTACTCATGAATTGTTTTTTTTTTTTTTTGTATGGTATGGCTAGTTAGCTTACACACTATAATGGGAGATTCACATGCTGTGAAAGCTAAAGGTCAATATAACCAGTGGTTAGAACATGAAAGCAATATGTGAAGTTTTAAATTAACCAAAATATGAGTGAAGTTTAGGTAAAATGTAATTTCTGATCACCATGTACAATGTCTACGTACGTATTGCATTCCGAGTCTTCGATCACCATGTATTTCTGATCACCCAAATGTGATTCTTTTCTTTCCTTTTTATATTCTAAAAATCACCTAAAATTTAATAATCAAATCTCACCAAATCCTAGAACCCAAATCTCAAAATTCTGCCAAAATATCAAAATCACCCAAAATTACACTCAAATCTTTCAAAATCCTGAAATATTAAAATCCCAGCAAATCCCCTAAAATATCAAATTCAATACACCCCCCCTAAGTGTCCATGTCATTAAAAAAAAAAAAAATCACTTTCTCATATTTTTAACATCGTTCTCAACATCTATTTGCCTCCCAAGTATACTTGGTATTAAGAATTTTTGTGTCCTACTTTGTTTAAATATAAAGGTGAAGAACATTGTTTTACGCAGAGATATTTGTCTTAAAGTTTTAAATGAATCACCTTCTTATCGTTTCTGGGTATATTGTTGGGAAACAAAAATTAAAATCATTTCTTTAAAACGATTAAAACAACAAAGAGGCGAAAAACTTCTCTTTGGTTTAATTATTGATTATTTATAAGAAAAAAGACCTGAAAGATAAAATGTAATCAAAAATATTGCAATGCACAATTGTGGCGACATTATGAACTAACGAAAACCTGAAAGAAAAGAGGATGGATTGAAAAATGATAACAATTTACCGAATTTCAACTTTGGACAGATCATGTTATATAAAGTTTGCTAAAAAGAAATAGTCAAGTTTAAAAAAAATAAAAAATAAAAATAAAAATTGGCCAAGAACCTCAAGTTCATCATCCTCATCATTCTCTTGCTTGTCCTCTTGACGGCTTCCACCAGTATTCACTTAATAGGGTTCTCTATTGTACTTTGCATATATAGATGTGTCCTTTGATTTCTTGTGCTGACAATCTTGATGAATATCTCAACGAGTCTGATTGCTTTAATTGTTGCAAATTAATACGTAACGTACGGGAATCCTCCAGCCTGTAAAGGGCTTGTTAAGGGAAGCGACAAATATTGCCGTTGCTACCAAAATCTCTAAGGTCTAAAAGGACCTTATTTACCATATGTAACTTGTATTATTTTCACTTTGTGTGAGGACACTACATTTAGTTATGTGTAATTCAAGTTTCTTTTGCCTTCCAAATAATCGAGTCTCCAGGTTGCCCTAATCAAGAAATATATTCCGCATCACGCCATCACTGTTTCCTTCACGTCTCTGGTGGGCCTCTTCATTGCTTATTATTTTACGGATTTTGTTTAGGATGTGGACTTTACGTTGTTTGCTTTTTAACTTCTTATTAGATTAGGGTTTTGATTTCTCGATTCATATTTAACGTTTCTTTGCGTTGTAGGATTGATCATCTTTAGATTATTGAATAAAGATATTTTAAAATTTTGATATGCGTACCCCTAAGAAGAGGACACACAAATCTATCCTATTGTCGATCTCAAATGCATTCGTTCTCGACAAGATTTGTTCGTGAATCTAAGTCCTCTGAGATCTTGTGTTCTCAATTTTTAGTCCCAATTTTTATTAAGCTTTCGGTCTATATCACTAAATCTTATAAAGCTTTATAAACTTTATGATTTAACTTAGGGGTACTTTTGAAAATGCATAATAAAAAAAGACATTAAAAAAAATGATACATCACTTTGACAAAAAAAAAATGATACACCAAAAAAACCATTTCTTATAAATTCTTAATATTCAATAATCAATACAATAAAACTTTTTGGTTTCTCACCCGGTGATAACAGTTCAGATTTTGTATTGAAGCAGAGACTAGCATATCAGAAAAAATATGTAACCAATTAAATTATAACAATAATACAACTCATTTTTTTTTTGCCAAGAGGGACCCATTGATTTCTTCTTCTTTCTATCTATCGATTTCTTCTTCTCTCCATCGCCCAATTTTAGTATTGATTTATTCTTTTGCCAGAGACGATGGTAGTAGCGGCGAAGGTCTTAACGGATTCGTCGGGAAGATTAACTCAAGTATCTGTAGCTCTCATATCGACCTCTCGACAAAGTCGCCTCCTGGACTTCCTGCTCCTAGAAAGGAAGAACCACCGTCGATTCGGTGTAGGAATGGGAAATTAATCGGTTGTGGTGCTTCTGGGAGGGTTTACATGGGAATGAACCTCGATTCCGACGACATGGTTGAACACATACATGGTTTAACTCATCCATTGAAAGATGCTCGAAAGAGAATATTTAGTATGTAATGTGCATTTACTATTATCAATTCGTCAACTAAGCTTCCCAATTACACATATGATCATGTTTTCCCCCGATTATTCTTGGATGCATCATTTTGGCTCATTAGTTTTTGTTTTCTTTCTGCTTGGAAAAAACCCAAAATAAAGAATTTAAGCTCACCTTGGAAAGTTTTCACGTCGCAGCTATTCTAGAGTTGTGCAAGGTATGAATTTCCATGGTCCTTGTTGATTGCCATGCCGCAGAAAATGTAGCAGTTACTAGGAATAATTTCAACATCACTCTCTATGTCCAGGCCAATGCAGTAGAATTTGTCTTTGAAAAAGTTTTTGCTCTTGTTTTAAACTTTGCAAATAGCCAAGACAAGGAAGAAGATAGCTATGGCATATGGAAAGAGATGTGGAGATGCCAATATTCCAGTGTTACAAAGATTGGTACTTGTGTCTATTCTAGAAACCCTTGACAGAAGCCTGCTGCACATTTTAATAAGTTAACTTTTTATTATTCTCGTCTCTGTAGGTTTAGTCATGCCATAGATTAGCTCGCGTACTTGGTTATTCACACTTCGCAGATTATGCTCTTGATCGCAGAATGTTAAAGACATCAATGAGGGTTTGTGAAGAACCCTTAAGTGATTAATTTAGCATTCTTCATTGCTTGTTTGTACTGACGCCCTTATTTGGAGGACGATTTGGGGATTTGTTGTTTATTGAAAGAGTGTGTTGTACTTTGATGAACGAGAGTGTTACAATGAGTTCTCTTTTTATTTTATTTATGCCTTCTCAAAAACTAGGTTCTCAACACTAAGTTCTGTGCTAGAGGGTTTGTGAGTGAGAAACAAATCAAGAATTAATGGTTTGTAATCCCTAAAATTATTTGGTAATAAATTTAAAATTTATTCAAAAACTAAATTTATGAAATAAAAAATTCATGATGATGTAAATAATAATAACAAAAGAAATTACTATTGAAATTATCAAAAACTTATGAATAGATTCCAAATAACATATTAAATTATAAAATCGAAAAAATATATATAACAAAAAAACCAATCCCAAGGCATAGCGCGGGTACCAACCTAGCAACACATAAATAGCAAAAACCTAAAACCAAAAATATTACCAATAAAAATTGTCAAAAACTATATTAATAATGATTTTTTAATTACAAACACATATAAAATTATCCAAAAATAATAAAAATAAAAACAAAATATAAAACAATCTCGCAGCATAGCGCGTGTACTATCCTAGTTACTTTAATATCTCAATGACATATGTTATGATATATTAACTTATATACAGCTTATGTCTTTCTTTTTCCTTCCAAAACATGTTAGTTACGAATTAATTATGTTTTACAATAGAAAATCTATGTAGTGCATATAAGCTAACACGGGTATGATTGTTTATGGCTTTCATATCCATAGAGAATCAATTTTTGCGCTAGAGCTATAAAACTAAACCATTCCAGTTTGTTTTAGATTTTAGCGTTCAAAGGTGGCAAAATGTGGTTAACACTTCAGAGAATTTTTTAGCACAGAATTATTTGGAAAGTAGGTAGGAATGAAATGAGGAACACAAACACAAAACAAGTTCAGTATTAAAAGGAATGAAACGGAAGTGCACATAACAAGACTTTACACTTGGGGGGAAGCCATGATTATTAGCTTTCCCCTTGGTGTTTATTTGGAAGCAAACGAAACTTGGAACATAAATACCAAGTGAAAACACAAGTTACATTTGGTACATAAAGTTATTATAAGCCTCATGGATTTTGGTAGCAATGGCAGTGTTTGTCGCTTCCCTCAACAAGCCCTTTACAGGCTGGAGGACTCCCATATGTGTATTTGCAACACTTAAAGCAATCAGCATTTGTACCTCGGAACGGGGCCGGCCCACACTTGTCTAAGAACGTGGAGCATGTTTGAGCCTCGCTCTTGAGCAATGGCGGACCCAGGAGAAAAATTTGCCCAGGTCAAATTTTTTTTATAAGCAGTTAAATATTTTAACACACAAAAAAGAGAGTATTGAACCTGGGTTTGGGGGTGTCAAACCACTAAAGAACACCAACTTTGTTACAAGAATTTCAGTATTTTATATGCAAAAAAACTTTATTTCAAGATTTTACCAGGTCACTTGACCTCCCTAACGTCTATGTAGGTCCGCCGTTGCTCTTGAGGATCCCTAGATGTTAAGACATTCATGAATAACATAAGCACAAGATAATTAGAATACGGTTGCAAAGTATAATAGAGAACTTCATTATGTTAATACCGGTGGAAGCCATCAAGAGGACAAGCAAGAGAACGGTAAAGCTGGCGGAGTTGAGGTTCTCTGCCATTTTTTTTCTTTTTTAGATTTGCTTTTTTCTATAACTTCTTATGTTTTCAATACACTTTTAACTGTCGTGAGACAAATCCATGTGCGTGTTAGTCTATTTATAGTGAAAATTTCTTAATGTTGTTTTCGTTGCTCAATAATCCCTATCTTTCCTTTCAGAGCTCATAATGTCGTCATTGTTGTATAAAACAAATCACCTTCTTTAAAATGATTACATAGTTTGAAGACACTAATTAATTTTGTATACATAGTTGGTCATATAATCGTGGTGACAACAACAAAGAGGCGACAAACTTTTCTTTGGTTAATTATATATTTATGCTAAGTGGATAAAATTTTAAGAGAAAAAAAAAAAGACTTAGTAAAAATAAAAAAATGTAAGATTTCAATGTACAATTGTGGCGACATTATGAACTTACGAAAACCTGAAAGAAAAGAGAATGCATTGAAAGATGATACAAGTTACTTTTACTACATGTAACTTGTACTCGGTGTGATCTGAGGACATTATGTATGTTTATGTTCATCAAGTTTCTTTTGCCTAGGCCTGGGCATAAAAACCGTACCTGAATATCCAACCTGGAATCCAACCCGAAAAACCGGGTTCGGGTTAGATATGGGTTTGCCTATAAAACCCTATTGGGTTCTATTTTCTAATACATGTGGGTTCGGGTTAGGGTCGGGTAATACCCGATACCTGTTTGGTACCCATTAAACCCGAACATATAAACATATTTATAATATTTATCATTAATATAATGCAATTACCCCAAAATTATGATTATAATTTTAAATTTTTCATTTAGTTTTATACCTAAATATCAAAAATAATCAAAATATCTAAAATATTTTGTTATGTAAGTCAAAATTTAACTAAATTTATTTAAATTTAATTATATTTTTTTGGGTACCCGGTAGTTCGGGTACTAATCGAGTTCTAAAATTTGTAACCCAAACCGACCCGAACCCAATAGTACCCAAACCGAACCGAACCCATATATCTAAAAATACCCAATGGATTCTATTTTTCTAAACCCGATTACCCGAACTCGAATGGGTAATACCCGAACCCGAACGGGTTACCCAAATGCCCAGCCCTACTTTTGCCTTCCAAATAAAACATTTATCGTAAAGCTTATCACTGGTTAAAACCAGTGGCGGAGCTAGGAATTCAGTTTATCACGTCAAAAAAAAATTAAGGGGTCAATTATGTTATTAATTTTTTATAGGGATTAATTATGCTATTTTAAAAGGATCAATTTGATTTTTTTACTAAAAATTCAGCAAAATTTAAAAATTCACCAAATCATTTGACCCACATGATCCTGTACTAACTCCGCCTCTGGTTGAAACCCATGTCACTATATGTGATAGAGAAATCAAAACTTGTAGACATATAGGCCAGGATTACAACTTATCGCATTATGTCTTCTAGTATTTGCCTGTTGTGTTTCTATGGTGTCTGTCTCTGACATCATCGCTCGTTGTTTGTTTTCCTTTTTTGCTCCATCTTAGCTTTAATGTACAGTAATATCTCAAGCATCTAACTGAACCGTGTCATCATCTCATCTAACCCTGCCGCTCATGAACTTGCATAGAATCGCCACTCTCCAGTGAATCTTTTGGCTCTAATTCAACGTTATTATGAGCCAACTCCTTCAACTTCGATCTCGTAATCCTAAAATCGTAAACATGAGAATAATGAAAGATTTGAAAATAAGGTTCCTCTTTTTTTGAAAAATTTGAAAATAAGGTTCCTCTCTAAAGCGGTTACATGTTCCATACCAATAATTACATAAACATGTAAAGTTACTATTACATAATGAAAGATTTGTCCCAAGAATTTCTTACAGAATTAGGTTAATCCTTAGACCATGGCCACTCCAGAACCGCTTTAGAGTTACTCAAAATTAAACTAATACTATAATTAATATCAATCTAATCAAAGCAACCTACTAAAACTTTAAACAAAATCACCCTTCCAATGGAGAAACTTTATTAAGGTTGCTTAATCATTAGAACTCAAATTTTTTCAACAATTGCTTAATTATATTCCAAAATGAAAGGTTGTCAATTCTTACAAATTTTATTAGTAGTGTTACAAAACAAAGTGAAAGAGAAAACATTTTACATAACAGAAGATGGAAACTCAATGAGAGGGAACTTGCGGCAAACATCGATACCAATGTTTTAGCAAGATCAGATTCATCCCCATTTGGACCAGTCAAATTGGCCTACAAGGTTGGCTACTGTCATCTCTGCCATTGTCACCTAACCCGAGTCTTCCATGTTCTCCTCTTCCCCAACCATAGACCTAAGATTGTATATAGCCAAGTCACAACATTTTTACAGTTAAGATCTATATCAAGCTTAAAAACAACCCAGCCATGGCTCGATCATATAATCAATATTACGCCAAATCTGTATCAAGGTGAATCATGAGAGGATATGATGCAAAGGGACAAACAACAAAGAAATGGGGCAAAACTTATAATGTCATAACGAAGTCAAGTTATACTGTTCCAGCGTTTAGGGACAATCATGACCAAACTACTAATGTGTTCATAAGATAACAGAACAAACGTATAGAAACACACAATCAACACTATGTATTAAGCTACCAAAATCCATATGAGAGACAAAACTTTTTAAACAGAACAATCAACACTTTGTATTCAGCTCCTGATTATATAACATATGTTTTGACCAAAAAAAAAAAAAGATTATATAACATATGTAAGAGACAAGGCATTTTAGACAGAACAATCAACACTATGCATTAGCAAATAGCAATCCTCTCTAACCTTTCCATCCATTTCTGATACAGCAGTGTTTGCAGAATCTTCACTGCTGAAGCTGACAAATCCAAAACACCTCGACCTCCCTATCTCTCTGTTTGCGATCACCGTAGCTGCACACAACCCAAAGACACAATCACCGTAACGAACAATATACAAAAACCACAACAAACAGGACAAATAGGTTCCTTAACACACTACAAAAGCCAGACACTGAGACCATATCACAAAACGCTCATCAAACCAACCTAACATACTTTAGATTCATTAATAAACAATCATATCATAATCATCAGTATGAGACTACAAACTAGGAACCAAAATCATTATGAGTATTGACTTATATATCATCAAGGGGTTATCAATTCCTCCAAATGATAAAATGGGTCCTTTCTCATTGCCTTTAGCTGTGTGATAAAATGGGTTATAGCTGTGTGATAAAATGGATCCTTTCTCACTATCCTCCCATTCATACTCTCCAGAAAATCGCTTGCGTTAAATCTAATCATTCAATAGCCAACAAAATACAGTGATTCTTTAGTTAGTTATAGATACTAAAGCAAGGTTTCAAGTCTCTTTGTGCCTTCCTAATATATCTATGATTCGCAATGTAATCACTAATCATCAGCCATACTCCCATAAATTTGAATTGACAAAGAGGATTGAAGATTCGACAGAACTCACAAACCATCAAAGCAGATAATTTCCCTTGTGACGGAGGATGGATTGTGACAGAGGATGAGATTGTGCGCCCAGCAAGTCCGGTGACTCTCCTCATACCTTCCTGTGGATCTATGATTGATAGTTTCGTTGTGTTTTTGAAGCCGGATCAAGAGATCGAATTCACCGTTTCGCGTTTTGTCGACAGAGGAAAGAGAGAGAGGTTTAGGGAAAAGAGAAGAAGAAGATAGAGAANAGATTCATTAATAAACAATCATATCATAATCATCAGTATGAGACTACAAACTAGGAACCAAAATCATTATGAGTATTGACTTATATATCATCACGGGGTTATCAATTCCTCCAAATGATAAAATGGGTCCTTTCTCATTGCCTTTAGCTGTGTGATAAAATGGATCCTTTCTCACTATCCTCCCATTCATACTCTCCAGAAAATCGCTTGCGTTAAATCTAATCATTCAATAGCCAACAAAATACAGTGATTCTTTAGTTAGTTATAGATACTAAAGCAAGGTTTCAAGTCTCTTTGTGCCTTCCTAATATATCTATGATTCGCAATGTAATCACTAATCATCAGCCATACTCTCATAAATTTGAATTGACAAAGAGGATTGAAGATTCGACAGAACTCACAAACCATCAAAGCAGATAATTTCCCTTGTGACGGAGGATGGATTGTGACAGAGGATGAGATTGTGCGCCCAGCAAGTCCGGTGACTCTCCTCATACCTTCCTGTGGATCTATGATTGATAGTTTCGTTGTGTTTTTGAAGCCGGATCAAGAGATCGAATTCACCGTTTCGCGTTTTGTCGACAGAGGAAAGAGAGAGAGGTTTAGGGAAAAGAGAAGAAGAAGATAGAGAAAAACAAATATCTCTTTTATATTTTACCAAAAGCCAGTTAGAAACTGACACGTAGCGTGTCTTAAGGGTTTCTTCTGATACTTCCCAGAGCAACGGTTCTCAGTGTTTTGACCCAACTCTTTTAGTTTTTTTTTCCCTAGAAATTGTATGAGTAACGCTTAAAATACACCAATGGAAATGTTTTTAGAAGTTTTTGTTCTAATTCGCATAATGACCTATATCAAACACTTGGCAGCATGTTATCTATCTAACACTTGTCTTTCTTTTATTGTTTGGACCTAATTAATTAAATTCATTTGTACTTTGGACCTAAATAACTAGAGGCCCATAAAACAAACAAAAAACTCTTCACATTTCATCCTAGGAAAAAACTAATTATAGTTTATTATGAAATTTTATATGAGAAGGTTTTTCTCAGCTTTTGCTAAGGAGATGACACTTGGCATGTTATCTATCTAACACTTGTCTTTCTTTTATTGTTTGGACCTAATTAATTAACTTCATTTGTACTTTGGACCTAAATAATTAGAGGCCCATAAAACAAACAAAAAAATTCTTCACATTTCATCATAAGAAAAAACTAATTATAGTTTATTTTGAAATTTTGAAATTATAGGTTTCAATCTTATGTATGATTCAGGGCAAAAACGGATTCTAAGTTATGTATAAAATTTATTTCTGGATTTCAATCTTATAAATGATTCATGGACAAGAAATGACTCTAGATTATGTTAGAATGAGGGGTATTTATGTGTTCTCAAAATACTCTCTTATAAATTCATAAATTTTTGGATTTTTCATATAAGCTTAGTTTATGTCCTTTAATCTTATATAATCTAATGGTGAGATGTTTTTCGTAAGTAATTTGAGAAATACTTACTCATTTATTTCCCATTAGACCTTACCAATTTGTTTTCCATAAAAGTGAATCATTCCGTTTTCCATGAAATTAGATTCGATCTCTAATTACTCTCCTTTTAAAACAATTTTCAGTTATTATTATTTAATTTCAGTCATTAGGTTCATATAAGGAATTATATTATTTTTATATATCTTTCCAACTTTCAATAGGTATCTTGAATAATTGTTAAGTTATTTTTGCAGGTTATCATGTTTATTGTTCACATTAAGACTATATAGGAAAAAATTATGCGAGACAAATTTATTTATTCATTAGAGTGTTTATGTATGTCTTTCCTACTCTCCATGAGCTCTGGTCCAGCAATTATGGATGCCATATAATTTTATGTATGTCTTTTCTTATATTTTAGAATTTCAATTTTTTCTTTTTTTTTGGATATTCATGTGGTAAAGCAGGATAAAAATTCTTCTTATTGGACGATGCATATGAGTTTCTCCATTATAAATTTAATTTCTTAGTAGTCTTCATCTTTAGGCAAAAAAAAAACATATTTAAAACTATTATAAAAACGAAAATTGTATGTTTACTGTCATTAAAAAATCATGTTGTTAAGCTTGTGATGTCTTAATATATCATAGTATGATATGAGTTGCATTTTTCTATACTATATATTATTAATTTGACTTCTATAGTATTGAGTAGTATATGTTAATTGTATACTAGTATCATATATTTTTAAGAATCTTAGTGTCAAATAGCTTTAGAATTAACCATCTTAGAAATAAAAGAACAAAAAATTCCTATAATATTTTTCCACTTTCACATATAATAGTTTACTTTCTAAGAAATATTATTATTATGACATTTGACATTATAATATCCTACGGTTTGTCTTCTAAGTAGATACGACAAATATGATTATTCATTTTATTCAATTGCATATATGATGACGATGAATAAAACCATTGCATGTTTATGCTCATCCAAAAATTAGTGTAAGTTTTAAACCATCATAGAGTTTCTAATAATTAAAATAAATGAAAAAGAATAATTTTATTATAATTGAAAAAGGGAAAATCGGTTCTCAAGGTTTAACATATAATTTAGTATCGTGAAACTTTCACAAACTATATTAGTATATATAACTTTATTATTGATAATACATATATGATATGAAATATAACTACTTAATAAAATTAAATATAATTAATAAGCAATTTAATATGTTTTAAAATATTAAAAATTTTGTATTTATTATTTAAGGTCAAATGCAAAGAAAAATAACAGCATAAGTATTCAAATAAAATTATATTATAAATATTAAGTTACATTAAAAATAAAAATATTATATTGACGAGAAAATCACTAAATGACGTACAATATTAGAAAGATGTTCTCAAATTTCTCTTTATTTAAAAATAATTTTATATGATGAGAAATTTAATGAGTCCTTCACCAATGCACATGCTCTAATACGTATTAAAAATCTAAAGGGAGAAAAAACTACACACTATACTATGCAATCAAAATTTTGTTCATGTGTTGAAATAGTCTAACACTATATATAAAAGGAAAACTCAAGTAACACCAAATAAATCAATTCAGAAAAACTAAAATGATCCGTATATTTTTAAAATTACAATAATAACCATTGCTGAGTAAACAAATAAAACTAATAATTTCCAAATTGCTAAAATTGAACAACATTCTAAGCTAAATCTGTGCGTAGCACGGGATGACTTCTAGTATTTATATAGGTTAGGATTACAACTTATATCGAAACCTAACGTAAAAGTTAACGTCTAATAAAAGGTTAACACTTAAAACAATCTACTACTAATTAAAAGGAAACTCACGGAAAACATAAAACAAAGCCACCCGACAAGTATCTAAAAATTCTCAGAATAACACACCGATTAATGTCGAGTAAGATAGAGTCCATGAACAGAGAGGGTGTGGAACGATTTTAATTAGCATAGCAAAGAAGCTATCTCCTCTTGGACCGTATAAAATTAAGGTTTCATATGTGTTGAATTACCTTGTTGTTTTCATCAATAATGCACTCACGAATCTTTAACGACTGCACATTGAATTTTGTAATTTCCTCAAGATTATACCTACTTATAATTGTACGATAATTAAGGAATCATGAAGCTCAGTTTGCAGCACCAAACTCGATGCAGCCGATACAGACTTTGCAACTACACGTCTCTTTCATGATGAACTTATCGGCAAGCTAGTATGTATATAATTTTTTTCTGGATCAAAGCATTTTATATAATTATCTCTTGTGTTAAACTGACGATCTCTAGGCAAACTATTATGTATCAAGGATAATAGGTAAAAATTACTCATTTTTTTCATACCAATCCGACCGGACATATCTAAAACCCGACCAAATATATTCATATATGAGCGTTAGAGAGATATATATCTTTCCATCCAACCTCAATCTAGTCTTTAGGATACTCTTCACAAAAGAGACTAGAATATATTTGGTAATATTACCAAAATCCAAATTAGGTAATATTACCAAAATCCAAAAAATAAGATTTTATTACTAGAATATTTCGGGTATTTTCAAAATACCCATCGTGCCCTTGTTTTATGTTATCGGAAAAAACGTTATTACAAAAATATCATTGTCACATCAGACCTTACGTCATAAATCGCTGACGTGTAACCATAACTCAGCCGTAACGCATTACAGATAAATGTTGCGGATGAGTTATGGAAAAAAACATTTGAGTAAGAGCGGACGGTTGAGTTATAGCATAACTCAACCAAGCGTTACGGGTGACTTATTAAAATCTAGTTGAGTTATGCTATAACTCAACCGTCCTTACGGCTGACTTATTAAAATCTGGTTGAGTTATGCTATAACTCAACCGTCCTTACGGCTGAGTTTTCACCCGATGGTTGAGTTGTCAAAAGTTTTGCTGAGTTATCACTACGACACGGCTGACTTATGAGCAACTGTTACGGTTGAGTTATCGTACAACTCAACCGTAATAGGCTGACTTATCGTACAACTCAGTCGTGATAGGCTGATTTATCATACAACTCAACCATTTGACGGTTGACTTATTAACAAAAAATTAATTACTAGAATGTTATTCAGTTACGGCTGACTTATTAAACGATACAACTGACTTATTAAACGATACAGTTGAATTTGGCAGCAATTTTTTTGCTTTTTAATTACTGTAATGTTTTTTTAATTACTGTAATGTTTTTCATGTTGTGGCTGAGTTTTTTATAAGCTGAGTTATTAATTGTTTGATGGCTGACTTGCCACGTCGGACGCATCATCCATGTCAGCATTCAATGTCATCTTTTTTTTTCTCCGAAAATACGAAACGTCGTTCGACTCTTGTTCTTATACTTCTTCTTCACTTTTCTTCTTCACCTAGTTCTTTCTACTTGTTCTTCACATTGTTCTTCACCTTGTTCTTCTACTTCTTCTTCACCTTGTTCTTCAATTTCTTTCATGGATCCAGTTCCGGTTATAGTTGTTTCCGATAATTGGGTAAAGACACAGAGATATGTATTTAACACCGACGATAGAGGTTGTATAGTTGTGCAGATAGATGGAGGCACAACACACGACAAGCTTGTGAAGCTTGTTCTTGAAGACTACGGATTGGACGCGTTTAGCCATGAGCTAAAGCTGAGCTACATGTTCTCGAACAAGGCACTGAAACTAATGGCGCATGATACTCCACCAGTTTTTGTCTCCAATGATCGACAGTTGCAATGTTTTTTGGGGCTATGGAAAACCGATCAGCTACGTCTCTGTGTAGAGTTTTCGGCGAAAGAGTCTACAGAAACTAGTGGAGCTAGAGGAAGTATGATTCGGCTAAGCAGTGACTCGAAAGTAGAATCTACATACCTTTCGTTTTCCTGTAAATATTATAACTCAGTCGTCAAGTCATATATATCATTCATTTACTTTCAAATTGTTTCTTGTGATAACTCAGCCATAACTCACTATAACTCAGCCGTCACATGACCTTTCGTTTTCCCGTAAATATTATAACTCAGCCGTAAAGCCATATATATCATCCATTTACTTTCAGATTGTTTCTTGTGATAACTCAGCCATAACTCACTATAACTGAGCCGTCACATGACCTTTCGTTTGCCCGTAATGATTATAACTCAGCCGTAAAGCGATATTTTGGCGGGAAACCATCAGTTAACGTAATAATAGACATATTTCCATTATAAATTTAAATTTTGAGTTATAATAATTTTAATATTCAATTGTTGAGAAATACTTTTAGAAAAATAAAATTCAAAATTCGAATAATAATTATTTAATTATTTGCAATAATATCTTGTGATGAAAAGCCCACTTTATGAATTTATTATGCGTGTGGATTTGAGCAGACACAGAATTAGTGATTTTTCGCGCTTCCCTAACAACACTTTTGTAATATCGAGAGACGCTTTAATACTTATTAGAAATCTGACAGAACAAAAGACCCAAGAAAGAAAGAAGAATACGTTTTCATATTATTGAGAAGACCCTAAACGATAACTCAGCCATAACTTTACCATAACTCAGCCAACCCTCAAATTAGAATGACTAAATAACCAACCAAACCGAACCGGAAATTATTTTTTCCATTATTTTCGGTTAATTACGGTTATATTCGGCTTGCTATCGGTTAATTTGGATAACATTTGGATTATTTATGGTTATATATTCATCTAACCGACCCATAACCGGAAATAACCAAAAAGTAATTTCAAAAAATTTTAAATTTTCAAATGGTTATCATATTAGTATATCCAAATTACCACCTTAAACCAAACACAATATAACAAAAACCAAACTGTTATATTAAAACCCATAATGTTCGAAATATGAACTTTAAACCTCAAACCCTAACCCTAACCCTAACCCCTAAATGTCAAGTTTTGAAAGTTTTACACATTTTTATTAGACTGTGTAAAAATTAATCTTTGTCTATAATTATTACTTTTTATTGCTTATAATGATTGTAATATTCATTTTTTCATTCTATATTTTAATTTTGAGTTATAATAATTCTAATTTACAAATATTTCATAAGTCAGCCGTTTATGTCGATAACTTAGTCATATCAGTCAATTTTTTGGAACTGTTTTTATTTCTTTTATTCAAAATCCAAATTCAAAATTTTTAATTAATTTGAATAATATATTGTGAGAAAAGCTGATTTTATGTATTTATTATGTGTGGATCTGAGCAGGCACATAATTAGGGATTGTTCGGGATTCCCCAACAACATTTTTTGTAATATCGAGAGACGTTTTAATTAGATAATTTATTAGGAATCTGACATAACGAAAAACCCAGGAAAGAAAAAAGAATACGTACTAATATCTCAGAAGTCAGCCGTACGAAGTTCAACCGTAATTCATAACTCAACCGTGTGAAGTAAATAACTCAGTCGTAACTTAACCGCAAATCAGCCATAACTTTGAAAGTAGACAAATCAATGTTTTACATACCAAAGTACAATTCCTACCAAAAGAAATCCAAATGCACCCCTTGGTGTAGTCGTTGTTAAGGTTGTCTGGTCGGTCTGGGTTCATGTTTGGTCATAGAACATGTATAACATGTGTAATACCTTCTGCATTGTGTAAAGGGCAAGTAGAAGGAAGAGGAACTACCACAACTTTTCCAGGAAGAAGAGTGTTTGCTCTTACTCTTGTCGCAGTCTCGAGATCGGGACCAACAGCTTTGAATATTGCTGCATTCACACCCCCACCTCCAGGTTTAAGCCGCCTGCACATCGCTCACAAAATTAGCTACTAATGGAAGATGTATCCTTACTCAATAAGTTGGTGTATTTTACTGAAGAACAAGAAACTAATGGATGCTTAGTGGCTTAGTGCTTACCAATTAGTAGCATTAGCTATAACATTGCAGTGTAGACCACCTTCAGAACGAAGCTTACCAATAGCTGCAGCTCTACCGCCTTGTAGATTTCCTTCATGACCTGTTCTTTTAACTGATCTAGAAATACAAACCTGAGCAGGAAGTTCCAGAACCACTGCATGGACTTCAATGCCAGGACCACCAAGCTTAACAAACTCAGACCGCTGCTCTCTGTCAAGATTGCATTTGTCTATAAAAACGCTTTTGCCTTCCTTAAGGGAACTTATTGCCATCTTTAAACACTGAGCCTTTNGTTTGAGAATTACTTTTTTTTCTTTTTATCAAAATTCGAATTCAAAATTTTTAATTAATTTGACTTTATGTATTTATTATGTGTGGATCTGAGCAAAGGCATAATTAGAGATTGTTCGGAATTCCCGAACAATATTTTTTGTAATATTGAGAGACATTTTAATTAGATAATTTATTAGAAATCTGACAAAAGATCCAGAAAAAAATTAATAATACGTACTAATAATATTCATAAGTCAGCCGTACCAAGTTCAACCGTAATTTATAACTCAGCCATATGAAATAAATAAATCAGCCTTAATTTCGAAAATAGACAAATCAATGTTTTACATTACAATTCCTACCAAAAGAAATCTAAATGCACCCCTTGGTGTAGTCGTTGTTAAGGTTGTCTGGTCGGTTTGGGTTCATGTTTGGTCCTAGCACATGTATAACATGTGTAATACCTTCTGCATTGTGTAAAGGGCAAGTAGAAGGAAGAGGAACTACCACAGCTATTCCAGGAAGAAGAGTGTTTGCTCGTACTCTTGTCGCAGTCTCGAGATCGGGACCAGCAGCTTTGAATATTGCTGCATTCACACCCCCACCTCCATGTTTAAGCCGCCTGCACATCGCTCACAAAATTAGCTACTAATGGAAGATGTATCCTTAGTCAATAAGTTGGTGTATTTTACTGAAGAACAAGAAAATAATGGATGCTTAATGGCTTAGTGCTTACCAATTAGTAGCATTAGCTATAACATTGCAGTGTAGACCACCTTCAGAACGAAGCTTACCAACAGCTGCAGCTCTACCGCCTTGTAGATTTCCTTCATGACCTGTTCTTTTAACTGATCTAGAAATACAAACCTGAGCAGGAAGCTTCAGAACCACTGCATGGACTTCAATGCCAGGACCACCAAGCTTAACAAACTCAGACCGCTGCTCTCTGTTAAGATTGCATCTGTCTATAAAAACGCTTTTGCCTTCCTTAAGGGAACTTATTGCCATCTTTAAACACTGAGCCTTTATTCCAGCTTTGCCATTGTTAATAATGTCTTGAAGTAAGTTAAACAAAACGAAATCTCAAACAAAACGATAGCACAAAGTTTTGCAATTTTCGCAAATTTAGTCTCGTTGAGGAATTTCATCAGTCGGCTTCTGTGCAATAACAAAAAGGAGAAACCTGGCATAAGCGAGACCAAGGGCGGAGAAAGGAATGCATCACGGTGTCACAAAACGTCGATTTGCCGCTTCCTGACGGACCAATCAGAAGCACCACTATCTGATTCGGGTTGTTGAGAAGCTCAACTTTAATAAAATCAAGTTTTCTGAGAAGCTCGGCTTGTTGTTGATCTGTGTAGTGAATTGGTTTGTTTATGGGGGTGGTGGTGGTGGTCGTGTTCTTAAGAGAAGAATCAGAATCAGTCTCTTCCTTGACGAGTCTTTGAGACCCCCAGGTCGTGTATTCGAATCTTCTTGGCGATTTCTCATCGGGCTAGAAGTAGAATCATGGAGCTTCTCTTCATCATCTTTGAACAATATTTTTTTGTCATGTCTTGTTGAAACCGCATCTGCTCCGTAAACGTCACCGCTTGTCCTCATCAGAGTTTGTCTTTCTTCTTCGACGAAGACTAACTAAGCTTCTCTAGGGTTTAAACTGCAACTGAAATAACAATAAAAAAATCCAATTTTTTTTAAAAAATCATACACATACACTGTATATTTTATCTAATCAAATGAGCAATTCAACATTCCAAACGGGAAAGATTAGACAACCAAAGGAAAAATCAAATGTATACCTTCGAAAAAGAAGAAGAACGTTTCGGGAGACAGGATTAGGTTATAAGGAGAAAGATGAACTTTTTTTTTGGGGCAAATTGGGTTAGGAACAGCGGAAATGTTTGTTTTCCCTCTTTGACATAAAAAAAAAAAAAAAAAAAAA
>NC_025700.1:9182647-9185566 GCF_000633955.1 Camelina sativa
GGAAAAAAAAACTGGTTAGTGACGTGAAAAATCAAAAATAATGTGTATTTTAATTTGTTGATGTGCTTTTTTCTTATTTTTTTACTCAAAATAAAAAAAAAAAAACTAAATCCAAAGGGTAAATTGTAATTACATGCAGGGCACTAAACATTTGAATCATTTTCTTTGATTAATAACATATGAGTAATAAACCAACTTTTGGATAACATTTGAATAACTGTTTCTAAAATCTAACATATATATGAGAATTTGAATACGCGTTCATAGAACGTTTATTCTGTTATATTAAATTACATGGACTAATCATAAGGTCCCAATTCAAAACCAACTAACAATAAGTGGATTAGCGTATTTTATACACTAGTGTTGGTCCGTTGAAACTTCCAATACTCGATTCTAACTATTACGTGATTCAATTTCAATATAGAGAAATTGTGTTGTTTTCTCTTGATTTAAGGTGATTTTGGCAGATCACTTTGGAGTGTGTTAATGGGGTTCAACGGTTATTAATACCACAAACAAACTACAGTGCAGTCTACGCCTACGACACATGTGAAATTGGGCTTTACAGCCCATTCTTTTTCTTAATTATTTTCCTCAACAAATGATTGGTCTCGGATTATATTGACAAATGGATATGACTTGTGACCAGGCAATGAGAGACGTATTCCTTGCGTAACTTTTCTTCCTCTCTGGATAAGCTTTTGCCACCTCATTCCTCTTTTATTGAAATAAGAACATCGGTTTAGTCATATGAAAAAAATCATATTTTCTTACTTTTTTTCTCCTGTGAAGTCATATATAAACTGTTATATAACTAATCCAGAAGAGGAATCATTTTTTCCACTATTGATATAGAATAATAATACATAATCATCTAAAAGATACTATAATAGTAAGATCAAAGACCTTAGCAAAAACAAGAAAAAGACTGTTCCACAAAAATGGCGTTAGCATTAGGTGAGAATCTTATTAAGACCAAAATCTGATCACACAGTTCAGCTGAACCTATTTCACTAAAACGTACATCGTTTGATTTCCTTGTTTTCAGGTGGAAGAGCTCGTCGCTTAGTCTCTGGAACATTAGTTCATCAAAATGGTTGTTTACACAAAGTAAAAGTCACACACCTTGATCACATAAATTCAAATCTTTTTTATTGTTATATTCGTTCAAATTTCACTTTACTTGTTGAAGCTGCAGCAAACAGGATCGGATCGGTTTCAGCTTGGTGAAGCAAAAGCAATAAGATTGTTACCCAGGTGATAAGATTAGAGTTTGGTCTTTGTAATTCCTTGCAATTGATACCTTTTAACAAATGGGAAACACTAAAAGAAACTATGTGAATCAAAGAATAAAAACAGAGAGATTACTCTGTTTTTTGTATTGTAGGAGGACGAACATGGTTCAAGAATTGGGAATGAGAGAAGAATTTATGCAACCAAACAGAGAATTAGAGACAAATTATGATTTTCTTGGTGAGATGAGACAGAGATTTCTGAGATTCAAGAGACAAAAGTATCTGTAAGCAAGAAACTCATGTTCTTGATTTTTTTAATAACCAAAAGAAAAGAACTCTGTTTTTTTGCTCTGTATTTTTTCCTCTGATTCGATTTGAATTGATGGGTGAAATATAAAAATCAGACCAGAGATAGAGAAGTTTCAAGCTTTGGTCATAGCTCAATCACCAAAGGTGAGCCTCATCAAAATTATTCCTATTCTTTCTTCAAACCTTAATTGACTCCAAGATTGCCGTTTTATGAGACTAAATGGTAAAGAAACTATCAAAATTTCAAAACAAACTGACAAGAAAAAGAAAAAGGTTATGGTGATAGGATGTGCAGATTCAAGGGTGTGTCCATCTTATGTATTAGGATTTCAACCTGGTGAAGCTTTTACAATACGAAATGTCGCTAACCTCGTTACCCCGGTTCAGGTGCTTTTCATGCTAACTTCTTTTGTATTCATATAGTTTTAACCAAGAAAGCTTCTAAAACCCATTTTTTTGATGTTCTTTTCTTCTATTTTGAAAGAACGGACCAACAGAAACCAACTCAGCTCTTGAATTTGCAGTTACTACTCTTTTGGTAAGGTTATACATAATATAAAGTGAACATTGCAGCAAAAAGAAAAGGATGTGTTGCTGATGCTGTTTCTGCATAGGTTGAAAACATTATTGTAATGGGTCATAGCAATTGTGGAGGAATCGCAGCGCTTATGAATCATCAAAATCACCAAGAGCAACACTCTAGGTAGAGATATATTAACTAGTCTAAAAATAAATAAAAATCAGAAACTCTTTAAAATTGTTCTTGATTGTTGAAACTACTCTTGTATATGTAGTTTGGTAGAGAGATGGGTTATGAATGGGAAACTGTGAGAAGGTAACTAACTCAAAACATCTTCTCTTTTAATTACTTTCAGGTCTATTGAACTTGAACCTGAATTATTTTTGTATGTATTTGTAACAGGAATCTATAAAGGATTCTGTGATGAATTTGATAACTTACCCATGGATAAGAGATAGAGTAAAGAGAGGTGAAGTCAAGATTCATGGATGTTATTACAATTTGTCAGATTGTAGTCTTGAGAAGTGGAGACTAAGTTTAGACAAGAATGAAAATGGATTCCATATTACAGATAGAGAGATTTGGAGTTGAGTAAATATAGAACAACAATCCCCAGTCGTAATGTTCAGATGTATCTTTGTACATATGAAATGATATTTACACAATTGGGAAAAAAGAAAATTAAAATATTGTAATAAGGGAATATAATAAAGGTTAATTGGTCTACTAAGCACTTTAATGCATTTATTTTTATTTATGTTGGGACTATATACATATATAGGACTGAATATAGCAATTCCCTGTATTAGAGCATTTGCATCGGCGTATGAATGGGCTGTCCGATGCAATTAA
>NC_025700.1:9185626-9213673 GCF_000633955.1 Camelina sativa
TATGTAGATATGAGCCAGATCATGCCACGTACCAAGCTCCAGACTCCGCAATTCTTCTACATATCCCTGCAATGAATAAACCTGTCTCAGGGTTTATCCTGCACTATTGAAGAGTTTGGAGGAGAAATGAGAAGTTAAAAGTTCTGGTTCCAAACCATTGGATGATCCACTTGAAGAAGCAAAGAGAATCATGGACAACCAATGCTCATACCAAAAATTGAAGGACCAAAAATAAGAATAAAATATTTGAAGGACCAAAAATTGTCCTTCACCAATGCACATGGCCTTATAAGCATTCAACTCTTTTTTTTTTTGTCAAGCCACTTGCATTTCACTACTCAAAACGAGATAAAGTTCATACAAGCATTGCTTAAACTGCAAGAGAAAAAGGCATTCCCCAATGCCAAAACAACAACAAGGAAGATAGATAAGGGTTGAATTAGTCAACAAGAGGTTCTTGAGAGCTTTGAGCCAAATCCTTGAAAAAACTTGCTACATGAGAGGTCAAAATTGTCGACAATCTCTTCCATGATCAAATCACTGGATGAGAAGATAGACACAGTCATAAGACGACTTGGCGTTAAGCAAGGGGCCAAAGCTGAGATTATCGCCGGTTGGAGAACACGGAGAAGCAGCTTGACAATAGTTTGAGAAATGTTGAAAGTGCTCAGAGGCTATAGATACCGCAGGGTGGAGTATGGTCTTGAATATACTAAAGCCATACTCAAAGAGGTCATTTGGATTCAGAATCCATATGCCAAAGAACTTCCAACAAGAGGGTTCAAAAGATAAAGCCAAATGGGATACTAAGACCATGATTCGCAAGGAATTAACGCAAAGCCATAGCAACAATGATGCATTAATTCTCAAATTGAATCCATAGAGTACATAATCTTGATCACACCATTGGCTAAAACATGGCTTCAACACATGGAACAAAGGATCATGGATGGACTTACATGCAGGGGCGGATCTACATGTAAAGGAGGCAGGGCATGTGCCCCATACAACATTTTAAAATTAGTTTAAATGATGTATGAACAATAACATGACTTAGTCCATTTGGTTAAGAGTGCCCTATGTTATGCAAGAGGAGAAGGGTTCAATTCCCATCAGTTGCCATTTTTTTCTCTTTCAAAAATGTTTTATTATACTTTCCATGTTTTTAATTACTGAATTTTCCTTTTCTTTAGGGTTATGTTGGGTGCCCCAGACTATTTAATCTTCTAGATCCGCCACTGCTTACATGGGTTTAGAGTTAGATCAACCATTAAGTGGAAGTTGTCCCCGATGTTAATATATTGGACATGACAAGGCGCAGTGATCACTAGGCATGAAAGCAGGGGATTTTAGGAGTATCGGGAACCACCTTTCCGTGGAGCCGGGGTCATAAAGCCGATCTTCAGTTATCCCATGGAGTGGCTAGAGATTAGAAGCGGAAGTCCTGAAAGCCTTGAGATTTGATAAACATAGTTCTGCGAGGAGTTGCTTTGAACCAGGACTTGCAAATTATAAAAGGTGACCCGATCCAGGGGCGTCGATAGAAGTTGCAGACGGTGTCGACCACTCTTATAATCACAATATCGAAAGACCACTGGAAACAGGCTTAAAATAAGTTCATAGTTTATGCACCTGGGCTCAAGATCTGTGGGTTTTATGTTTGATAAGATTAACGGGCCAGTAGAAAGGACAAGGCCCACCAGGGTAAACCCTAGTTTCACTATCGAAGAGTTGTGCAGAGTAGTGAGCAACTCCGTTGAGTGATAGGTCAACGAGACTAGCCGGTGGTCGTGGCTTGATTCGAGATTGGAGGCTAGGTCCACTGGGGAAAACCCTAGAGTCACAATCGTTTGCCAGAATGAGGATTGAAGGATATGTCTGTCCGAGCTTGGCGGAGGGATTTGCATAGCAAGAACTCTCTCCGGTGCGTGAAGGATCAGTGGAAGCAGACATAGGCCGTGAGTTGAATCAATCTTGGAGACTAGGTCCACTGGGGAAAATCCTAGTTCCAATACATCGCCAAGGTGGAGGAAGGTTGTAGTAGCTGCCCGAGAATTGCAGAGAGTTTTGTCGAGCAAAAGACATCTCTGGTGAAGAAAAAGTCAGCGAAAGCGTATAAAGGTTGGGGAAAAGATTCCGAAAAAGTTTATACAAAGAGAAAAATTGGGGAAAACAGTTGCAAAAGAAACACTAAAAGAAGTAGATCGCATACGAGTAGGAGGTGAAGCAGCTAAATCTGCTCCGCTGGCGTCGGAAAACGTGGTTGAAAGAAAGTCCTTGGGAATCGTGCCTGAGAGAGTTTTTTTTTTGTCAACCATTGGGCCACAACTGGCCGGCCCATTAGCCAAATCCCTACACTCGTAGGGAGCGGGACTCGTTCTCGCGTGTGATGGTACCTTGTGCATTAAGGACTTACCATTGGCCACTGCACTAAGGTCAATTCACCGTGAGAGAGTTTTTTATTCTCTCTATATATACTTTTTAGGATATATGATGATGATACACTTTTTATAAGCATTCAATTAGAATCACATATTCCAGCTACAAAAATCTTTTCAATTAACCAAATTCAATTAAATGCAATTGAAATTTGAAAACGTAAAATCACGATTACTTTTTCGCGATTAGAGTATACCCAGGTTAGAAAAGTTATCCCGAATTCAATTTAGAACTTGTACCTCTTTGGCATAAAGATTTCAAATTCCTATAAACCAAAATCGATTTGGGAAAAAATTACTTTAATCAAGAAATAGTAAAATACAATTAATTGAATTTGGTTAATTGGGAAGAATTTTATAGATTAGGTGGAATTAAGAAATTTATAGCTAGTATATGATAATGGTATATACAGCATAAGAGAAACTATGTTTCAATTAGATATGATAGTGCCACAACAATTGCAAAAACAAACTAATGGTACAACTAGTGTGACCGGAAAATATTTGTACACATTCATTTAGATCAATATGGGGTCCTCCCAAGCTGGGATTTTGTTGTTGGAACTTATATGGTTTAGTGATAAATTACATGAATGCTTCTTTTTGTGAGATTATATATATATATATATATATATATATATTTTTTGTGAGATTGTTCTTTTATTTTATTTTTCATATGTATGAAAAGAAATACCATTTTATATATGAAACGATTACAAAGTTGGGAATAAAAATCCAACAACAAAGAGCAACAGAAGAAGAAACTCAAGGTTGGAACAAGTGAAACCAGCCTGAGAGGATGGATCAAGTCTACACCGTACCTAATTGTATTCTTGATATCCGATATATGAGAGCAGCTGATGGAGGCGAGGATGACTTGTGTAACCGAGCATTCCTTTCTCTCCAGATTGTGTAAATTGAAGAATGAAATGCTAATATGAGATTGTTTATCTACTCTAATTAATAGTGGACTTTTTATTTTACGTACGCTTTGATGGGTCTCCTTTTCATCTTTAGTATAGTATAATGAGTACGTAAGCATTAAGAAAGCAAAAATCATATATTCACGCATCTAGGAAAATTAGTTAAAGTGACGTGACGAAAGACACTACTGTCTCCCACCACCACTATGTGAAAAGGAAAAAAACAAACCAAAAGAAAAAAGTATTATAAACTAGAAATGAAGAAGAATCAGTAGTGCAAAACATAGCAATTATACTCTACTACAGCGTTCCCTGTCTTGAGATCAAACACATGCGTTCTTGCCTGAACATAACCCCTAGCAAATCGGAAAAGTCCACTTCCTCCGATCACCGGCATCTCCCTCACCTTATCGAACACCGAGTTTCTTCCTAATACTGTGATCGTGCTTCCATTGTATTTCCCATCAATAATCGCGAAATTCATAGCCATCAATAACCCTATCTCTTCTTTAGATGTAGCCGCATAAAACCCTTGTGCCCTTCCCACCATTTTGGAGCTTAATATTGGGGCGAGCGTTAAAGGGTTATCAATCATACGCATTAGACCAAACCCCGTTGCCCCTGTATAGTTTTTTGGAGGATTCATGATTGGTACCGAAGTCGGATCTTGGCCGCTTACGATGTCGTGCCAGTATACTCTGAAATGAGTAAGTTTCTCTTTCTTGTGATGCAAGAAATCAGATTCGAGGGTTTCTCCTGTGACGGAAATTAGGACGGCGGCTAGGGTTAGAGAAGAAATAAGAAACAATGAGAGAAAACTGGCCATGGTGAAGACTGGAGAGTAGAGAGGATGGACTTTAGTGGGTTTTGTGGCTACAATTGCATTTTATGGTTTGGTGCATGTAGACATAATTATAGATGGAGAGGACATTCTAGAAAGTGAAAGGTCGTGTGAATATGTAATGATATATGGGGTTGGTGTACCTGCTCCAACTCACTGAAAATGATGGTATGATGGTATCTTATGGAGAACGTTGTTGAATTATGTATATTCTTACACTAAGTAAGAACATAGGGAAAATATTCATGGACAGAAACAATGACCATAGATTAATTAATATTTTTCACTAAATTGACAAAAAAAAAAAAACAAAAAAATTGGAAAACTATTTGAAATATATAACATGATTTTGGAGATAATATGTTGAACATGGCTTTTCTTAGGATGCTGCAAGAAACTAAACTTTTTGGGAGTTTTACAATCTCACGGCTTGGAAAGTAACAATGGCATTTATGTATCAAATTTTGCATTATGTCCTGTCATCAGATGATGGTTAGACTAGCATCTCATACTGAAAATTCGAAATATATCAGTGGACTGATGTAATGGTGCAAGTAACATGAAATTAACCATGGAGCCAGAACATATATATATATTCTCATAAAATAAGTCAAAATTTGTTTGCAAAAAAACATTAATTTATTCCAAGTGACAATAATTAAACTTAACACGGAATATGACAACCCAAAGACACGTATAGACGATGATATATTAGTAAAGTTGTACAAATTCACGCACTTATTGAAGCAACATTATCAAGCTCGTGAGTCATGATCAAGCAAATTATTTGGCAGGAGAAATCGGTGCGAAGTAAGCTCCAAGAGAGGTAAGGTTTTTGTCAAAAGATCCATGAAACCCAATGATCTTCTTACCTTTCAATTCAAGTTCAAACGTAGTACCAACGTTATATCCCATGTATGCAGAAGTCCTGATGTTGGTTTTGATCACAAGTCCTTGTATCTCACCTTCATCGTAGATTCGTAGTAACAGTTCACAGATAAGATATGCTCATCGCAGGTATGGTTTAAATCAAACTGCAAAACAATTCAGTTTTATAATAATTGTAATCAAATAAAACATTTACACATAAAAAGACTAACCAAGTCTAAACCGAATTTAACAAAAAACTGTATACATTGATTGGTATTCCAAACCGTACACATTAAACAGGTATTACAAAGACCTCTTTAAGAGGTAGAAGTGAAGAACACAATTAGGATTTGATAAAGTCGATGAAGGAAAAGGCCAAAAACATAGAGTTCGACGACGTACACACTCGGTGAAATTTTGATATTTGTCACCATGGGTTGATCCAGCTCTAGGTTGACCATTTTTGACATAGTCGAACTTGATGGACGCTATACCACCTGTAGAACCTTCTTGTATATAGATCTGTGAATTGTGATACACCTTCATGGACTCCATCATCCCATATCTACTCGCAATCATATATATAAAAGGGTATAAAAGTAATGTTTCACTATTTGGTCAATTTGACATTTAATTCCTAAAGATATAATATTTTTTCTATTAAATATATATATATATATATATATTATACATGTACGATTAATCCACACTTTAATACAAAATTGTAACTGAAGCTACATAAACTATGAATTGACTTTTTTCTCCATTCATTTTCATTTAAACTTATTATAAAGAATAAAGATCATTCTATTGTTTATTTAATTCAAGTTTTGTAATATAATGATATTTCTATATAAAAGACGATTTGGTATTTCATTTCCAATCATTTTGTACTACAAAGAAAAAATTATTAGAACTAAACCTAGCAATCTAATTTAAATTGTGTAATATAAAAGAAATTTAAATTTAAATTAATTAGATTACTAGGTTTTATTGCACTTCATATGACAATATAATTTAAATTTTAATCATTTAACTCTTTAATTTATATATTAGTTTATATGAACAACTTAAACCGAATTTTTGAATATCATAGTAAATATTTATTTTTATCATGTACAGTATATTTGTTTTACCTCGAATGGTCATTACCAAATAAAACTATTATGAAAGCTTAACAATAAAAATTGAATAACTCGAGAAATCTGTATGTATAATTATATTTTAATAAGTTATATAATTTGATATTGTGTGATTTGAATAAATATAATTTTATTATTGACATTTAGGAAATTTATTTGTTTTATATATAGAATTTTAAAAATACCTCTTTTTCAATACCACTTTTTAAAAATACCCCTTTCAAAAAACTTATTAAAAATGCCATTAAAAATATGATATTCATCCAAATATGTGTAATCTTAGAAGAATATGCATAAACTACCTATAGGATATTACTTAGATTTTAGTTACTTCAATAAATTTTTAACCCTCTTTACGCGAACCTTATCTAGTACAATATAAAATAGGGATTTTATTAAATACTTTATTTATAAATCTAAAATTTGAAAAAAAAAATCCAATAAGAAAAATCCCTTTTATTCATCTCCTCCTTTTTCAACCAATCAGAATCTTCTATTTAATATTATATTTATAAAATAAATCAAAATATATTAAAAATCAAAATAAATTAAAGAAGCAAATTATGTGTGTTTTTAATAACAGAAAAAGTTAAATATTAGCTTGGTTTATATTTTACAATTAAACAATGTTATATATCGGTTTAGGTTTATAAATGAGGATTAGAGTTTAGATTTTACAATTAAAACAAAATTATACGTTGATTTAGGCTCTTTAGGTTTACAAGTGAGATGGTTAAAATTTGAATTTTATAATTAAAACGAAATTATCTGTCAATTTGGATTTATAAAAGTGTGGTTAGGGTTTAGATTTTAATTAATCAAAGTTTTATGTCGATTTGGTTTATAAAAGAGGATTAAAATTTGAATTTTATAATTATAATGAAATTATGTTGGTTTGGGTTTTAATTTTACAATGATGTATACAAGTGAATAAAGGAGTAATTTTACAATCAATGTATATACATTAGGAGTGAACTCAAGTATTGTCCCTCCACAAATAATTCAAAGTAAATTCGGATTTATTGATTTAACATCCCTAATCAAAAGTTTATAAATTTTTTTAAAACAAAACTGTTAACACCATTTAAAATTAACAACAAATTACCTTTTAGATATCAATTTCTTTATAAACATTATCCTCGCTCTTTACTCTTGCGCAGGTATGAACCAAATAATTTATATAAAATAGAAAAAATTTGGGTTCACCCCTATCAAATTCTACAATTTGAAATATTTTGGCAAAACAACGACCTAGGATATATACGAATTATATAGAAAATTGGATATACCAAAGTATATAAACTGATTTCTACATATCATGCGACGAAAATCTGTAAATTGTTGTTTAGCTAAAAAAGTCTACACTGATATCTTCTTTTAGTAGAAATATCTATAAGAAAAAATTCAACAGGATTTTACTAAAGATCTGTAATTAAGCTCATTAGTCCCAAAATTCACAACAAAATACTTTAAACACAACAACACATTGATGATAACAAGATGAGAATATAAATAAATCAGACATAAGGACAAAGAAAACAAAAAAAAAAAAAACAAAACAAAAAACAAAAAAGACACATACAATAAAATTTAAAGAGACTGGCTTGGCGAATATTCTCTCTCAGTTCTGTCTCCATGTTCTTTAACTTCAACCCCACCATTGATGCACAGCAACTCCTTCATCTCTGAGTTTGCCATAGAGAGCCAAACACTCCCAATAAGCTCTACCATTCTTACTCTGCATCGTCCTTCCTCTTAGCCCTAAACCCTTTGGCTTGCACTCCAAGAAAAGCTCATCCACCATTTTGATCGACTTGCTCCTCATCATCTCTTCCACCACTTCCGCTTCCGCCTTCATCACCACGTATTCATCCTCCTTCACATTATCTTTCAGCCACTCCGTCATGCCCATTTTCTCAGATTCTAGGCTCATCTCATCGTTCACCGTCTCAATCTTGTACATCTCAAACTTCTGGTTCCTTGTTGGGTAGTTTTGAATAAACCATTCCGTTCCACTGCTTCCTTTTCCGTTGCCCACATCAATGAACACTCGCCTCGAGTAGCTCTCGAGGTCCATATTGTCTCCCATAAGGTCCGGGAGGTACCTTGTCCTTTTGAAGTACGTTCTTGACTTCCTGGAAGCTGCTCTTGGTGGTTCAAGGAGAACATCCTCTAGCTTTCTCAAAGCTTTTTCTTTGGTATCTTCTTCTGTGATGCCGAGAAGTTTTCTCCCTGTGGCAACTAAGCTCTGCTTTTTCTCTGTTTCCCCTGTTTTCCTCATCGTCATTACCGTGTACTCAGAGCTCTTTACGTAGACTATTTCGTAGTTTGGATGTTTCAAGAAACTTGGAGGAAGATCTTGAAGGTTGACTTGGACGGTCAGGATGCCGCCAACTTTGAGAATCCTGTCTATAAATTCAGCAGAGTCAATGTGACGAGAATGCGCAAAGGCGAAATCAAAGGTCTCGTTTGGGACCATGCTCTGCATCTCCTGATCGTTTGCAGATACAAGAAGCATATCAGTTTCGATCACTGTTTGAGAGTATGAAGAAACAGTGACCTCATCATCTCCACCACTTAGGAAGAGTGCTTTGTCTCCCATCTTAAAAAGACCTTCCTTCTCCAAATCGTTGAGAAGCAAAGGCAGTAGCTCAGGAAGGTCAGATTCAACCGACTTAGATGGATCGGTTGCAGAAGTAGCTCCATATTTCAGGAGACTCAACCAAGTAAATGACAGAAACAACAAAGCCAAAAGCGTTGATCTCATAAAGAGACTCAAGACTTCAGAACGAGAAGCCTTTAGGAAAGAATCCGTAGAGTTTAAAGATGAGCTTGAACGGTCTCTCTTTTTCAAGAGGTAGTGAAAATGCTTTTGGCACATGGAGTGAAAGTCTTGGACAGTAACAAACACCATATCTTTTTGTTATTGTCTTAAAAAAAAGCTGAGACAAAGAGAGAGAATGCGAAAAAAAGCGCAGTTGAAAGTTAAAGAATAGGAAAGAGAGAAGAGAAGAGAATAGAAAGCTAAAAGAGAATTCAAAGGAAGTAAATAAAGGAAGAAAGAAAAGGGAGCGAGCGAGAGAAGAGGCGAGCCTAGCGAGTGCAGAACCGGGCGGCAGTATGATTCCCACCGGTGAGAGATACGCGGCTACTCTTCAAATTAGACCAAAGGGACATCAACTGCCTCATCCTCTGAATCTCCATATCGCGGTTATCAACTAATATACCTCTTTCTTGCTCTCAATCTGCTATTTCATCATTAACGCTCTCACACACAAAAATAATATGTTTTTGTTTAAAATATAAGTTTTGTCTGGTAATCAATGGATCCTCAGATGTTGCTTCCAATTCATAGATAAACTCAAGGAAGCAACATATGGGATTTGAAAAAGAGAGAGAGAGCAGAAAGAGGTTTTTTGTTAAATTGATTTCTGTTGGCTGATTTCTTCAGGCTTAAGTTTTTCCTCTTTTTTTTTTTTTTGTATCCCGCAAGAGATGAGAGAGAGTTAGATTGAAATTATAAAGGGCTTTGCTGTTTTGTTTAAGCCTTTCTTTACGCCATACCTCTATCTATTTTAAGATCTTTTCCTTTAAATTCATGGGGGATCTTAACTTCTTATCCAAGTAACCTCACCACCTTCCTATATTAAGGTACGTCCACATCAGTGCTAACTCATTCCAGTTCTTAATTGTTTTGACTCTGTTTTAAGGTTAATGAAACAATAAACTCGTTGCACAGTTTACAAGAAGTTAAATTATCTTCTTACACGTATGTATATATTCTTTTACTTACACGTGTTTAGTTTGTTCTTCATTCATAATTATGCAATCATGTTGCTACAATAATATAAAGTTCACTTTGGCATAGTTAATCTCAAACCGATACCGATGACTCTCTCTCTCTCGTCTATGTAATGTAGCAAATATGATTACAAAGGATTTTCTCATTCTGAAACTAGAATGAGACATGACTCATGAGTGCAAATCAAATCAGAATTTACTTAGCAAATTTGATTGATTGCTAATGAAAAACTTATCATCTAAAACTAATAAAACAAATCATGATCTTCTCTTCCTTTACTTGGACTGGGATTTAATACCTTACATTACAGAGACTAACTTTAGTGTTTGCAATACGGGTTAAACTCAGGCCCGTCTTAAGGGGTGGCAGAGTACATTTTACAAGCGCTCATGCCAAATTTGTTATTTCAAAAAAAAAACTTTAACAGAAAGGGCCCAAGAAAAAAGAAAAAAAAAATTATAAGGTGGAAAAGGCCCAAAATTCTTTTTGGTTTAGGATTTTAGAAAATGCTGAGACGGCCTGGCTAAACTCCTCTTTGTCGACGTTCGTTCGTGGGAACCACATACCGTCGATGTACCGATCATTTCACACATACAACATTTCAACAATTTTATTTCTACACCCCCTATAAAATAGCATGTCTTCTTGGGTGGTAGGCTGGTAGAGCCATCCTTAATGAAAAAGTTTCTTTATTTTAGGTGTTATTTGTATCACCACTTGGCCACCTTAAAGTAATGGCTAGTTTTCTTGGACTATGATTTGCTGCATTTTATATTTTTGTAGGTAGGAGTAGCCACTAAACGTATGTAGTTATATCGTGTCTTGTTTCTAACCATGACTTTTAGTCACATATATACATCTACCATTGCGGTTTTATTAGCCATGGTTACTGAACCACGGCTTATTTTTCATTCATATGTTAACCATGGATGACGAAGTTGAACGACTGAATTTTTTTTTGGCTAAATTCAACTTTTCATGTAGCCCCATATAAGAAAATCTGCCGTTTCTAATTACTTCACTACAGTTTGTGACACTTTTTATATTAGTTTTTACAAACAACGATATAATTATTATTTTATTTTTTCATACAAATCAATCACTTTTCATCAACATGCAATAGTCTTTTTGTAGTGATGGTCTATTTTTTTGTCCAACTTACCTTATATTATACCCCCCAAACTTTATAAATACGTATAGATATACATGCAATGCAAGGATAGTATAGAAAAGTATAGGTCAAGTCTATGATAATAAAGTAAATAAACAAGTAGCAGTTTTAAATATGAAGGTGATTAATGATTAGTTAACAGTTAACACAGTGATTAACAATGGATAATAAAACATTATAAGGTTGTGGAAACAAAGGGGCCGCCACAGACTCGATCGGGAACAAGAGAATTGGATTTAAAAGTAAAGTTTGTGAAAGTCATGTTGGAGAAAAATTTAAATTTGAGATTACATTTTTGTTTTTGTCATTTTGTGAACCTATAAATATAGAAATGTAATAAAAACTCAAGTTGGCCCATGTTGTTGCACTTTAAGTTAGGTAACAGATCAATTCCAACTCACCAATCATTATATTAACAAATTAAATTTAATAAATAAATGGCCCATATGCTAAAAACATGATCTTCGACAAAAGATCCTCTTTTCCTTTGTGTTGTGTTGTAGTGTTTTTGACGTGTAAATTGTAACTAGATTAATGTCTCTGTCAGTCTATCAATATGCTCTTTCGTATATATATTATAGTAACATCTAAAAACAACTTCTAACTCTTTTAATCATGATATCTCTATTACCTACAAATCTTGGATTATTCTCATGGGTAATAAGTATAACCGTATACGCATAGAGTCATAGAGAAATGCATATTTGAATTGAAATACGAAAATAAAGCATGGCCACAACACATAAGAAAGAAGTTTTCCATGGATAGTGTGGAGGATATGGAAGAATAGGAATCTGCAAATCTTTGAAGGTAAAGGTTTTTCTCCTATTGAGTCAGTGGAGAAGATTTATGAGTATTGTGCGCAACGAACAGATTCCAACGAAGAGCCAAGAGAAGAGAGTACACAAACAACTACTGCCCGAAGGTCTGTCCTTCAGAACTTTCATGATGGTAAGTGGAATCCCCCTCCTGATAGATGATTAAAATGTAATATTGGTATCGCATGGTCAAAAAGAAATCAGTTGGCAGGGAGTGCATGGGTACTAAGTGATGAGAGGGGAGAAGTGCTTATCCATAGCCGTAGAGCTTTCAAAGGGATAAATTTGAAGAATAAGACGAGTTTTGTTGGGCTTATCTGGGCAATGGAAAGCATGTTGCAACATCGTGTCAATAAGGTCATCTTTGCTTTCGAAGACAACACGGTGATAGCTTATATGCAAAGACCTCAAGTTTGGCCATCCTTTAAATGGGAAATCGAAGAACTGGGTAAGTTGCTAGAAGGCTTTTTGGAATGGAATCTTGTCTTAGAGGAATCATCAGCAAATAGAGAAGCTACTCTTATTGCTCAAAGTGTCACTAGGGATAATCGTATCAACTCCTATGTGGCGGAAAGCTCTCCTTCGTGGCTGAGGGAGCTCTTTGAGAATGAGAGAGTCCCATCCTCTCTTTTGAGCTGATATGTGAAGTTTAGACTTCCTTTGTTTTAAAAGGCTGGGGAACTTTTTTGGTAAATGTCATGTTAACACAAATGACTTAGTATAGAACTCATGGGACAGTCTGTTTTTAAGATTTGCCTCCCCTAATCGGGATCTTGTAACCTGGGTATTTTCACCTCTTTATTCAATATATACTAACCAGATGACAAAAAAAAAAAGAATTGAAATACGAAAATAGAAATGTATATATGTTTTCTGTTGTATTTAAATCTCGACTTGAAAATAGTCCATTAGACGTAGAGAACAGTAGCATTTTCAATGCTAAATAAAAACACCCATAAGAAATAAAATAACTAAGCAAATAGAAATACTAGATTAAACAAAAATTTAAAATAGTGAAGTTTTTTTAAATTCAAATGGTTAACGTTTTTTTTTATTAGAGTTTAATTTTCACTAAATCACGTTATCTCGAATAAGAGGGATTAAACTACTGATTCAAAAGATGTAAAATAAAAGAAATAAAAACAAAAGTATAATTTTTTACTTTTGTTTCTTTTACTTACACTACCTTGACCAATAATATCACACATTAATTCTGATCTGAAATATCCATATAAATACAGTTATGAGATTTTGTAAAAGAAAAAACAAATTATGCCATTGTTTGAAAAGACAATTCAGCTGCTCTATGAAGCAAGTCGATTCCATGATTAATCGGACAATTTTTCCTTAATCTAAAAGGAAAAAGAAAAAGACTTTTCATTTTTAATTCCAAAATTCAAAAGGGTAAATTGTAAAATATGATAAAGTATATGGGACTATTTTTTAAATACTAAAAGTAAGAAAAAACAAAAGGCCTTCAGACAAAAGAGAAAGCTTTTATTTTACTTTTGAGGACTAAATTCTCCAAAAATTTCTCTCTATCACCCTTCTTTGAGGTCAATAGAGATTCCTCTTCTTCTTCTTCTTCCTCAACTCAACGATAAGAGTTTCCAAAAGAGAAGAAGATCTCCGGTGGACTGAGGCAAAGCCGGAGTCATCATTTTCCAACTGCTCTTTTCTCCGATTTGGATCTGTCTTTCGACTGGTTAGTTTTCTTCTTCTTCTTGTTTTAGTTGGAACTTGTAACAAAGAAGACGAATCTGTTAGCTGATTGTCATAGTTTCTAAAAAAAGAAACTTTTTGATTTTACTTAAAAACTTTTTATGGATTTTTTATATTTAAAGTATAGGTAGTATCTGACTGTTTCACTGTTTGGTTGCTGGGAAATGAGGGATGATGACAAAAGAATAGTGATGAGCTTCGATGAGTAAGAAGTTTGATTAGTTGAGATTAGATAGTATTAGTCTGTGTATATGTTAATCTAGCTTAATGAGAAAGCAAACTATATGTGTGGGATGAGCTGGTCATGGTCTGGTCTGGTCTGCTCTGTATGAGCTGGTTCTGTGTTTGAACATGATGTTGCATTGATCTGTGTTTGATGTTATTATCAAAAACGTTTCCCTTAATGTATGAGCCTTCTGCCTTCTAAGGTCAACCATAAAAAGACCTGCTTTGTGGGTTTTGATGCATTGGTTTAAATAATCAGATCTATCTGTTCCATTGATCTTTTGTTGTTTGCATTGATCTTTTATGTTATTTTGGCAGGCAAGAGTGGCTGTTAGGTAATGGCAAGCTCCAAAGGATCACAGAGTGTTAGAAACTTGATGTACCCAGGAAAGCATGCTTTGCTCCCTCCAAAAATCCCGTTTCCTAGTGTATCAGCATCATATTTTGAGTACATTCCTAGTGGTTTGATTGGTTCAAGGAACAGTCAGAAGCTTGGTGATGTGAAAACGCACCATCAGAGGACTTCTTCCGAGAGCCATTTGGTAGAAGAGCTTCCTTTTTGGCTTGATGATCTTCTCAATGAGCCAGAGAGTCCTGCTCGCAAATGTGGTCATCGACGTTCATCAAGTGACTCTTACGCGTATCTAGACGTGGCTAATGCTACAAACATAAGTTTGACACTCCAAAATGATTTCAGTTATAGGAATACTGTTTCTTCCAGGGGGATGCAAGAGCTTGATCGGAATAAAAATGCTCAGGATGCTGCCTTCTACCCTGATGCTAACTTTCTGAAACAGAAGAGTCGACAGCGGGATTCTTTGGTGGCTTCTGGGGCTCGTCCTTCTTGGCTACCTTTCCCTCGAGAGAGCGGTGGTGGGAAAAATATGGGATCATCATATATGTCTCAAGAAGCAACAGTACTATCAGAAAGAAAGAATTACGCTGAACCTCTTTCTCATGATCCGAACTCGAAGTTGTACTCTTCAGAGGAAAACAACTCCAATCCTTCGCCTGTGACTTATGAAGCTGACAACACAAAACGAGCCAAGCAGTATGTGATCTCTTTGCTCATTCTTGATATATTTACATATATATATATATAGCAATTGATATTGAGATATATTCATTACCATTTCCTCCCTAGTGAATGACCCAATCGGCTTTTTGATTCTTTGTGATATGATATTTGGTCTCATTGACTTGAGATAACTTACATCTTTGAATAATATTATCATAAATATCATATGTCAGGTAGTAAAAGATGAACAATACTGATAACATTTATGGAATGATTAGTGATATTGGACTTTAATTTTTAGTATTATAACATAGTTAGTTGGTGGTTCCTGCAGGCAATTTGCACAACGATCACGAGTTCGTAAGCTCCAGTACATTTCTGAGCTAGAAAGGAATGTACAAACATTGCAGGTAAGGCCAACAAAAAATAAAAATCTTGCATTTAAAGAGAGAGTTGGTGAAATATGTATTTGATAACAATTTTTGGAGCACTTAAGTATGGTTTTCTTTGGTTTCTATAGGCAGAAGGCTCCAAAGTTGCAGCTGAGCTTGATTTTCTCAACCAGCGGAATCTTATTCTGAGTATGGAAAATAAAGCTCTTAAGCAACGACTCGAAAGTATAGCTCAGGAGAAGCTTATCAAACAATGTGAGTTCTTGCACCCATCTAAAAAAAAAGATTCTTTTAGGTTCTTTAGATTCGAAGTTCAAGCTCTAGGCTAGAGTATGAGTTTGTAAGTATTAGTGATTGAACAGTACGTAGTCATACCAAACAACCATCTCACACATTGTATGTTCTGACATGGAAAAGAGAATCCTATTTTGTATCAAAGAAGTATGCTAGACTCATAATTTAAGTTCTTTAGATTCAAACTCTAGTCAGATGTTATGAATTTTTCAGTTTGAGCTAGACTGAATAATACTTTTCTAAATTTTGTTTTTTTTAAAGTTATTATTCATATGCTTGTGTTAAAGAAACTAACCAACAAATTTTGCTGTATTTCAAAGCAACCATAACACACTTTTTATTTATGACTTGGAAAAGAGAATTCAATTTGTAGCAAAGTAGTAGTACAGATTCATACTTGAGATTGTATAGCTCATGAGTTCCCTCTATTATCCAGTGGAACAGGAAGTGTTGGAAAAGGAGATTGGAAGACTTCGAGCGCTGTATCAGCAACAACAACAAACTCAGAAACCATCAGCCACTCGCGGACGTACTACTGGCAAAGATCTCGAGTCTCAGTTCTCCAGTCTTTCCCTGAACACCAAGGATTCCAACTGTAGGCATGACTCTGTATCTGTGATGGGTCAATTCCACTTTTAGTCTACCCAATGGTTCATTAGATCATCAAGGACTTGGTATTCAAACAATATCATGCCCTAATCTACTGCCTCACCACGTTTTTAACTCCCCGGTCATTGTTTTTCTTTCTTCTTATGGTTGACAAGTTAACTCACCAGTGCACCTGGAAACCTATATTAATTCCAGCAGATGGCTTGCCTGAGGTGGTTTAGTTCGAAGATCAGACACCTGGACTTCATTTATCTGGTGATTGTTGTAGCGACTTTGTGATATGGGACAAAATAAAACACTCATCTCTGGAGTTGTACTATGAATCTCCACTGTTTGTTTGTATTTTATGTTACTGGTAAAAATGGTGCATTCCCTTCGAGTGAATGCTTCATGTAAAGTTGATGGATGACATTTTCTGTACTTTCCTAAGTGTCAGCATATTTGATTGCTTTTTAACTCTGCCTCGGTCCTTATAGGCACATCTCTACACTTGTTTCATTACTCTTTGTCAAGACGTATAGTGCTTAATTTGTTTGTCCAAAGAAAAGAAAAAAGAAAAAAGGAAAAGAAAAAAAGGAAAAAAAAATGTTCATATTTACAGTCTATTGAAGTATAATCTTTGAAGTATTGACGGGTAAAACAACCCAATTTGAAAGTGCATAATCTTTTTTTTTCCAAGACCATTTACAGTCTTAAAGAGTATAGTTTCTTTCACTTTTTTTTTTTTTGGTTCAGAAGTGTCATTTACCTAATGTATAAAAAAGTTAAAAACAATAAGAGTATCTAGTGGGATAAAATCATAAAAGACTTTTGATAAATCTTACAAAACTAAAATATATATATGGGAGGGGATACGGAGGTGGATTGGATGAGCTGTCCCCACCTGCCAAATTACGCACGCTTCGCTGTCCAAAAGATGCTTATCTGTTCTTTTCCCAATTCGACAAATCTATTAAACTAATACCAAGAATTCAAGAAACATGTGTGTCGCTCCAAAGTCTTTAACATGGTTAAAATGCAAGTTCTCAGTTCTCTTTAATTCTGATACGAGCAGTAGAGACATAGGATTTAAGCTTTCATTGGTAACCATAGTAGTAGACATAGACATAGGATTTTACAAAAAAAAAGGTATAACCTCTCGTATGGTCGTATCCCTTTTGTGAACACATGTGATAACATCATGAATCACTTATCTAACGTCACATGCACTTTTAAATGTCTCATGTCGCTCATCTAAGATCTAACTATTCAGAGATACTATTATAACAATTTCATCGCACAAATTAGAATATTTTAAAGAATAATAGTATCACATTATTTTTCTTATTGTGGTTACTACCAACGGAATGGAATCCTACATCTTATAAAGATCTTATTAACTTCATTTACTTTTATTTAAAATCGATTTCTTATTTTTGTTATTTAATATTTCATGTCTTTATGTTTTTAAAATGAAATATCTAGTTCGATTCTCTATATTGTTATTTCTAAAATTGTATAAGTAAACTTTTTTTTTGGATTACCATAGTGAAATCATTAATTAATGTCTAAATTTATTTATTTGATCATAAATTACATAGTTGTGAATGGTAGTCACTTTTAAAGTAAAAATTGGATGAAAACTAAATTCAACGTTTGAGTTAAAAATAAAAAGTTAGATAATTTATCATTTTCATCTCTTTAAATAAATAAAAAAGAGTTTTTCTCCCTTTTTAAAAAGATGAACAAAATAAAAACTATTCTATTATTTTCATCTCATTTATCTTAAGAAATAGTTACAAAAATAATAAAACAATTTAAAAAAACTAAATTATCTTTTTAATCTTATTTTTATGTAAATGGAAAAAGTTAATAAAACTCACTTTGTGGGTGGATTATGGTTGGGAAGAGACAATAACAACAAAATTATGAAAGGTCATCTTAATTTCTTTCTTCCCCTAATTAATTAAATTAATGGGCTAATCCACCTTTATAATCACAATAAACTAATCAATGTTTTTTTTTTCTTAATGACGGGAAAAAAAAAAACTACAAAATTAAATAATAATAATTCGGGTTTGCTGGAAAAGTCATCTACCTGCTTTTTACATCATCAAACCCTTTTCTCATCTCTCTCTCTCTTAGATGTTGTTCAGACGAAGAACAAGACAAGAGTCAAACTGAGAAACACAAGTACTTTACACATGAAGGCGACAATCGAATCATCCATACTCGTTTCATTTTCTTCTTCTTCTTCCACAAAACCCTAATTCCAATTTCATCTCTGTCCCTTTCCCCTTTCTCCCACAAAAAAAAATGGATCTCTCCGACATCCGTAACAACAACGACACCGCCGCCGCCGTCACCACCGGATTAGGTGGAGGAGCAAGACAACTAGTTGACGCATCTCTCACAATCGTCCCCAGATCTACACCCTTAGAAGACTCAACACTCTCAACAACAACAACGGCTGCGGTGGCGGCGACTACAACGAAGCGTTCTACTAAAGACCGTCACACGAAAGTCGACGGAAGAGGACGACGGATTCGTATGCCAGCGCTTTGTGCGGCTAGGGTTTTTCAGTTGACGAGAGAGTTAGGTCATAAATCTGATGGTGAAACTATCGAATGGCTTCTTCAACAAGCTGAGCCGGCGATTGTTGCTGCTACAGGTACTGGTACTATTCCGGCGAACTTTTCTACTTTGAGTGTTTCGCTTCGTAGCAGCGGATCGACTCTTTCGGCGCCGCCGTCTAAATCGGTGCCGCTTTACGGTGCTCTTGGATTGACTCATCACCACCAACATCAGTTTGATGAACAAGGAGGTGCGTTTGCGGCTGCGGCAGCTCATGCGGCGCCGCTTTTAGGGTTTCATCATCATCTTCAACAGCACCACCACCACCACCAGAATCAAGCTCCGGTGGAAACGATTCCTGACGGTGAGAATTTCTCCAGGAAACGGTATAGATCGATTGATTTGTCTAAGGAAGACGATGATGATAGGAAACAGAACGAGAGTAAGTCTTTAAAAGAAAGTGAAACTCCGGATCCTGCGGCGGCGCCGATGTGGGCGGTTGCTCCGACGAGTAGGTCTAGCGGTGGGAACACTTTTTGGATGCTTCCGGTGCCACCCGGTAATCAGATGGAGAGTAGTAGCAATAACAACAACAACTCGGCGGGCCACCGTGCTCCTATGTGGCCATTTGTGAACTCTGCTGGAGCTGGAGCTGCGACTCATTTTATGGCGGGAACAGGGTTTAGTTTTCCGATGGATCAGTATAGAGGGAGTCCTCTTCAACTAGGCTCGTTTGTAGCTCAGCCGCAGCCGACTCAGAACTTAGGTCTAAGCATGCCGGACTCGAAACTCGGGATGTTAGCCGCTTTGAACGCGGCTTATTCGAGAGGCGGAAACGGGAACGGGAATGGGGAACAAGCGGTTGAGCATCAAGAGAAGCCGCAACAGAGTGATCATGATGAGGAAAGCAGAGAAGAGAACTCCAATAGCTCTGAGTGAGTTGATGTAAAACTAATCATATGAGATCATTTGAAATTGGTAAGAAATTAATTCTAAGCGTTTTGTAGCGGGTTGCGTTTGATTTGCTCGCTGTGACATTTGTGTGTTGTTGTTTAGTAGTCTTGTCTTTTGTGTGAAGAAATTGTTAGGTTTGGGTCCAAATGGACTCTCGTGGGTAGAGAATGTTTTCATTGTATAGTAGGAAAGAATGATAGGACCCGTGATTTGTTTTTCTATTTCTCATTTTTCATTGTTGATTTTCTTATATTTTTGTAGGACTTATTTTGCATTTGAAACAAAAAAAAAAAGATTTGCATAATTTAATCGCAATTCTTGTCTCTGTTTTTCCCTCGATTTGAGAACTTTGTATACATACTAACAAAGAGTCAAAGAGGACAAGGATGTGAAACTCATCCACTAGAGTACGTGTAGTTGTACCTTGAGGACCTGAGTTTAAAGCTTCCGGATTTAATACTTTCTTTTTCGACCACATTGGCACAAGGATCTTACAGTTTTTTCTAGTCTATGCCTAAAATATGTCGTGTCAGGTGAAAGGAGAAGCCAAGTTATCTTACATTTGTGACTATCTCGTGCCCCAGAGCTCAACTTTGGAGCCACTGTATGAGTACACAAGTGCAGTAGACATATGGTCCACAGGTTGTGTCATGGCTGAACATCTTGGGCCGGTTGGAGCACTACTTTTGCATTACCTATATGATTTTTGTTCTCGGTTCGTGCTCTCGTGGACTTGTTTATGCAGCCTCGCAAACTAGATTTTAAACTACTTTGTATATATATGACTTGCCAGGCTAACGAACTAGATTTCAAACAAAACCTCTATTAATTAACTGCATTAGCCCCAAATTAACAAATTCTGGTTCTATCATGAGTTAGAACCTTTATAGGACAAAATTATATATCTTATTATATAAAGTATGGTTTCAAAAGTTACTAACTCACCATTGTCATACATGTCAATTTCAAAAATTATTAACTCACCAGATCGTGACAAATGTCAATTTTACACAATTTCTAATTTTAAAAGAATTTTTTTTTACTAATTCACCAGATCGTGACATGACACATGTCAATTTCAAAAGTTACTAATTCACCAGATCGTGACAAGTGTCAATTTTACACAATTTCTAATTTAAAAAAAAAAAATCTTACTAACTCACCAGATCGTGACAAGTGTCAATTTCAAACTTACTAACTCATCAGATTGTGACAAATGTCAATGTTACACAAATTTCCAATTTTAAAAGAAAAAATCTTTGTAAAAAATTAAGAAATAAAAAAATTACTAATCATAAAATAAATTATAAATATAACTTTACGATAAAGATAAATATAGTTTCTAAAGAAAATCCTTCTACAATAATTATATTTATTCAAAACAATCCTATGTTATATTGAAATTTTGGCCTAATCCTAAAAAAAAAAAAAAAAAGATATGTAGTCTCTCAAATATTTGTCATATAGAGAGAGAGGAAGAGGTTATTCCAATGTATCAAACTCAAATAGAATTTTTAAACATGAGCACTAGAGATCGAAACTGAAACTGTGAAAAGAATGAAAAGTCACCCAACAAAAGAAATATAACTACTATGAATAATGATCAGATTGTTATGATGGAGAAGACGCTTAGAGGTGAACCTCATATGCGGCTGAAACTAGTTACACTAGATGCATGAGTCAACAAACTAAATTAATGAGTAAGTATAAAACTCATATGCGGATGAAACTAGCTACACTAGAGGCCTGAGTCAGCAAACTAAATCAATGAGTAAGTATAAAACTCATATTCAGCTTCACATACATATTTTTTCATCATTGACTAATATTATTTTACAAAATATAGTGATCCCAGCTTACAACTATGCAACTAAGAAAAATTCAAACTCATTAAATTTAACCACATATATCTGGAAGAGAATCTGACAAAAAAGGATAATTGAAGATATTTTTGATGTCAAAAAGGATAATTGAAGATAATTTTGATGACAAAAAAGGATAATTGAAGATATTTTTGATGACAAAAAAGGATAATTGAAGATAACAATAAAGATAATCATGCTCTAAAACAAAAATGAAGATGTCTCCGCAATAAAGCGTCAAACAAGCCTCGTAACAATTCTATTAATATAATAATTATACAGTTAAATAAAATTACATAAAATAACATTTTTTTTATCAAACAAAATAACATTATTTTATAAAAGTGTTATTGTTCTTTATGCAGAAAACAATAAAGGAGAAGACAATGACTTATTGACATGTAATTATCTTGAGGCTTTGGTGTGGAAATCTGAAAGTCTTAAACAAAGTGGAAAAAAGTTGAAATTTTTGATTTGTTGTCAACAAGGACGAGTTGTGCTACAACTATCTCGACAACCTCCAACTTACTTAGATGACTTATTGTCACGGTCAACATCGTTCGGAACAATATATGAACATATAATTCAACGCTTGCTTTTACATCAATGAGTGGAAAAATTGATTATGATATCAATTCAGGAAATGGTCCCTTCACTTTTCGTATGCATGGTAAAAATTACCACAAAATTGGATCTCTACTACCAGACGAAGGAGCTCTACCACGTTTTGTGTAGCTATACGTATATGATACCGCTCATGAACTACAAAATTGTCTTAATGCACTTGCCAAAAGAAAAAAAACAATGAGTTGAATGAAAGTATTCTCAGCGGATTAATTGATTGACATGCTTGACGAATACAACGAGTTAGCTTAAGTGTTCAGAATTGCTAGAGATAGATACAAATCCGGAACAATTGAAGAATACTTAATCAGATTAGTAAAAAATAAAAAACGTGGTAGACAATTTGACCTTCCACAAGGAGACGAGATAACTGGACTTATTGTGGGTGACATGTCTATTCCAAATTGTGAGAGAGATATTATAGTGCATCCAAAAATGCACAAATCACAATAAATCAACTCTTTACATCCATGGTACATGTATCTACAATGTCCTTTATTGTTTCCATATGGTGAACAAGGTTATAAGGAAAAACCTTTCCATATAGAGAAGGATATACTACGAAGAGGTCATATGTTACAATGTGCGAGTATTATGCATACCAAATACATTCAAGATTGACATCTCTAAGAACGATAATTCGTTCAGGCCGTCTTTTCCATCAATATGTAGTTGATGCATACACTGCTATTGAGCAAGAACGTAGGAACTTTTATCTGTATAATCAGAAAAAACTTAGAGCAGACCAAGAAATAATTTCATTATATTCGTTCACAGGCGGACCGCTATACATGGTAGATAATTATCGAGACGCAATGACAATATGTAGACGGTATGGAAATCCGAACTTTTTCATTACAAGAACAGCAAATCCAAAATGGGAAGAAATGAACGAACATATAAAATGAGATTGCAAATGAGAGACCTGATATTAAATGTCGTGTATTTAAAATGAAATTGGAAGAACTCCTGAAAAACCTACAAGATGGAGTCTTTTACGGCCCTATTACAGCAGGTACAAATATAATTTATTACCAGATATTATCTTTTGTTATATTTGATAAAGATGCGTAAAATTTCACCGGAAAACTGCAGAAATCGAAAGAGCTACAAATTTTATAGAAAATTGTTTTATTGTATGGATTAATATATTTAGACTTGAAATTCAATTAATTGTTATTATGTTGTTCATATAGATAAAAAGGTAATTTGGGCGAAAAAGAATTAGAAAATGTTCCCATTCAATTGTTGGAAATACTTATTTGAGGAATGAATTTGATTTTATTTTTTTTATAAGTCTATGCATAAAATTAGGTTTTTATACAGTTATTTTAATTTGGTTTTAACTCATCGTTAGGATATGTTTTATTTTTATTATATCAAATAAGATAAGTGATACAAAAGTTTGGATTTCATGAATGTTAGGTTAATAATTATTTAAAAAACATATCCTTAGGATATGTTATATTATTTAATTAAAAGTAATAATATAACGTATATGTAATTTAAAACCAAGCATACATAAACAATGCACATATCACTAAAAATATAAGAATGGATGACCTCTAATAAACATATACATATATATATATATATTTATATTCTATAATTATATATAATATACTGATTAAAAATAAACAAAACCCGTGCAACGCACAGGTCCATCTCTAGTTTGTGATATAGTATCCTTTGAGTTTAAAACTAATGAGAACGACTGTTGGTACCGCGATTAGTCACCTCAGGTCATGGGCCTTAGCCCATGACCAGCAAGCCATACGGGCCAAAGTTACGTAAGAGCCCAGCCCATCATGCTCGATTGGAGAAGTGAAATAGAGCATAACGGCGGGTGAATCACCTCGGAGATCGGAGGATTGGTCAAAGATCTCATTTATTACGGAGTGCGAGATCTTTGGGCCTTAATTGGATATGACATTAATTGTAATGGCTTAGTATAAATAGGGGGTCCAAAAAACTTCTAGGGGGACAAGAATACTTATTTTTTACTCTCTCAACTTTCTACTTCTAAAATCAGTTCGGAACTACTACGGTAGTAAGTACCTTCGTCCACAAATCACTTCGAGAGGAGAATCCAGTTTCGGTTCTCACATTTGGCGCTAGAAGGAGGGTGGTTACTACCCTTTACCCTCAATAGTTCCGACCTCTGTCAGATCTACGTTATACAACGCTACCATGGCTCATGAATCCTCCAACCAGGTAACTTTGGAAACAATACAAAAATTATTGCAGGATTTGGCAGAGAAATCAGAGAGCTAGCAAGCAGCTTCGAATATTGAGGGTAAAGGGTAGTAACCACCTTATCCGATCGTTTCAACGGTCTGGAAGGGCAAGTGTCAATTTGGTTGGAAACGATCGCCGCTACTGTCGCCGATCTTTCAACTTTGCACCGCGCATATGCCGATCGTGTTGAGTTTCAAACTCAGACTTGAGCAAAAGCGCAAGTGCTAGCAGATTTTCTCATCGAATTGCCACTCGCCAGTTCGGCCGAGGATAGCGTCGAAGGACCTTGGGGCTTGTACGTAGATGGAGCTTCCTCTAGGACTGGAGCCGGAATCGGTGTTCTCCTTAGTTCACCTACAGGCGAAATGATCGAGCAGTCGTTCCGTTTGAATTTTGGTGTGTCCAATAACGAAACAGAATACGAGTCATTCCTAGCCGGACTTCGCCTTGCAATAGGGATTGGCGTTAGGCATCTCAGAGATTTCTGTGACTCACAGTTGTTTGCAAGCCAGTTTTCTGGAGAGTACGAAGCCAAAGACGGGCGAATGGAAGCTTACTTGGCTGCGGCTCGGGCGTTAGCATCGACTTTCGACGACTTCGAGGTTACAAAGATTCCGCAAAGCGAGAACTCCGCAGCAGACGCTTTAGCTTCACTGGCCTCAACTTTAGACCCCACGGTAACAAGAGTCATTCCGGTTGAAGTTATAGAGTATCCGAGCATACGCTTGGAAGTTTTGAGCGTCGTAACCAGGGCGATGAGAAAAAGAGAAGCGGAGGAGGTAGCTCGCGCTCCTTTATCCGATACTCAAAGCCACTCCCTCACCTCTTGAGGGGACAAACACTGACACCACAGTCCGCACTCTAGAGCAGTCTCATTCACCTAGCCGCAAACTGCCTGTCGTTCTACGTCAATCCTCAGGCAATACAACCACTGATAATTGGGGGGCAGACGATTGGCGGACTCCGATATGGGCTTATCTTGAGAAAGGCGATCTCCCGGCTGATAAGTGGGATGCGAGGAAGCTTAAGATCATCAGTGCACGGTATTGCGTTTATGTTCAAGGACTCCTGCGTCGTAGCATCGCTGGTCATTACTTAACATGCATTGCTGGTAAAGAGTACGCAGCGTTAATGCGGGCCGTTCATGACGGGCCCAATGGCAACCACTCCGGAGGCCGCACCTTAGCCTTAAAATTTGAGAGACAGGGTTATTTCTGGCCAACTATGCTCGCTGATTGCGAGGAATATTCCCGAACCTGCGAGAAATGCCAAAAACATGCTCCAACAATTCATCAGCCTACCGAGCTCCTGTCCTCTGTGTCCATGCCTTACCCATTTATGAGGTGGTTTATGGATATTATTGGTCCCTTACATCGGGGTCCGGGAGGAGTTCAGTACGTGTTAGCCCTTACTGATTACTTCTCCAAATGGGTAGAAGCAGCGGCATATGCAGCTATGACTAGTGAGCAAGTTAAACAGTTTGTGCTAAAAAGTATAATCTATCGATACAGCGTGCTGTACGAGATCGTAACAGATAATGGCCCGCAGTTCATCTCCTCGTAGTTCAAGAACTTTTGTGCGAAATGGGGAATATGACTTAACAAGTTGACCCCTTGCCATCCGCAAGGAAATGGGCAAGCTGAAGCCATGAATAAGGTTATTCTGGCAAATCTGAAGAAACGGCTGGACTCCCGGAAAGGACGTTGGCCGGACGAATTACAAGGTGTACTTTGGGCAATCCGAACTACACCTCGCCGGGCCACCAACAAAACACCCTTTTCTTTAGTCTACGGGGTTGATAACGTAGTCCCAGTTGACATAGAGGTTCCCGGAGTCCGCACAACATTAAACCCGTCTCGGGCTGCGGAAAATGAAGCATTCTTACAAGACACTCTTGATGTCATAAATGAGAGACGGGACTGGGCCTTGGTTCGAATGCAAAACTACCAAAATGCTGTAGCCCGTTACTACAACTCCAAAGTCCGAGGTAGGCCTTTGGCGGTTGGCGATATGATGCTTCGGAAGGTCTATGAGAACACCGAGGAGGAAAATGCGGGAAAACTAGGAATCATCTGGGAAGGACCATACAAGATCACAAGCGAGATCCGAAATGGCATTTATCGGCTGGAAGATTCAAATGGGAAACCCATACCGAGATCCTGGTATTCTTTGCACCTGAAACGCTTTTATGGTTAGTTTGGTCTCAAGTATGTATCGAACTACAACTAGCTTGATCCCGGAAAGGGTACGTAGGCAACCCGCTTCGGGTCCAGCTATTTATATCAAATAAACTTCCTGTTGTAAATATCTCGTTTTCAAAATCGAAGTTCTACTTCGTTAAAGTCATTTGAACCGAAGTCTCACTTTGTAAACTCTCTTTGAAAACCGGAGTCTCACTCTGTAACTCTTTCTTAAACCGAAGTCTTACTTCGTAAAATTTTATCGAAGATCGAAGTTCCGCTTTATAGACTTTTAGTGAATCAGAGTCTCTCTTCATAAAAGTTTTTTTATCAAAAATCGAAGTTCTACTTCATTAAAGTCATTTAAACTGAAGTCTCACTTCGTAAACCTTTTATTATCGAAAATCGAAGATCTACTTCGTTAAAAGTATTTAAACCGTAGTCTCACTTCGTAAACCTTTTTACTTAAAATCGGAGTCTCACTTCGTAAAATTTTATCGGAGATTGAAGTTCCACTTCGTAAACTTTTATCGGAGATTGAAGTTCCGCGAACCGAAGTCCACTTTGTACTTTCCTTGAAGTTGAAAGCACCTTTAGTTAAAATCCGAGTCTTATTGTGTACTTTCTAATGTTTGTTTGAAATCAGCTTCCTAAGTCGTTATAAATCGAGGTCCTCTTCATAGAAGACTTAGTAAGCGAAAAACATATAACGAGTAAGCTAAATTAAAAGTAGAATAATTTTAGTCCCGGGCTGTCACTCCGACCAAAAACCCCGAACAAAGTCTAGCAAGGCGAAAATAAAATAAACAAAAGGGGGCAACTCGTGCCAAAACAACCCCAAACTCAGTCTATTGCTCGTCTAAAGCGGGGACACGGTCAGACGAAGCAACTTCACCTACTTCGGGAGGAGTCACATTAACCTCAGCGATTCCCACCTCCGCGGCAAGGTCCAGCTCCGCAGTGTTGCTCAAAATGAGGTCCAGTTCCTGGTTCGACAGTTGTCTGAAGTTAGTCCCAGATTCATCAAGGGTGATGCTCAGGGGGGGGGGGGCTCTTTGCATAGCAGCTCGGGCTAATCCACCAATAGCTCAGAAAATGCGGAAAGATCAAAGTCACGGATGGTTACCTTCGCGACTTCACCATCAGCCTTCTCCTCATCAGCCCGCAGGATCCCGAGCTCCTCCTCGATGTCCTGAATTTCCCCCCGAGAGATCTCCTTGATGAGCATCCGGTTGGCCCTAATCTCAGCAGCTCGGATCTGGGCAGGAACCAACCTCTCCGTCTCCTCGAAGTGTATCTTCACTTCCTCGATGAGTGGGCAGAGAGTTTTCCTCAGTGATTGCCTCTTTTCCCTCCGTGCCTTTTCCATCT
>NC_025700.1:9214689-9243281 GCF_000633955.1 Camelina sativa
GGGGGGGGGGGGGGTCTTGAAGGAAGAACCTCCGGACTCCTTGATTACGGATGAATCCCTGGACGACTTCCCAGTCGGAGGAGCCCCATCTTTCGAGCCGGACTCCTTGACTGGAGGTTCCCTAGACCTCCTCTCTGACAGGGGGGCTACATCTTTCGAGCCAGATTTACTTCGCTCTTCCCCAGAAGAGATGCTCCGAGTCCGTTCTTCCCCCGAAGAGCCGATTCGAGCTCGGGTCTTCTTGCTCAAACTAGAAGAAGACTCCGGCTCCTTTCTCTTCTTTGATAGCTCGGCCTTTTGCAAACTCCCCTCGACCTGTTCGTTTCCCGCAGCCGGGAGACCCACTCCCTCCTGAGGCTCGTCACTCGAGTCCGCGATGACAATCACGGAGGGTTCAGAAGGCATCAAGGGAGGAACATAAGTTTCACTTACCTCGGGAGTTGGCAAGTTAGTACTCTTGGCGGGAATGGAGACTTTTCCCATAGCGAGAGCAGCGGACATCTGCCTCTTCGCTTCCCTCTCAGCATTTTCGAACTCTTTCTTAAGGGCTCTTTCTTCGCGGTAGCCCATCGAAGCAGTATCAAGGATTCGGGGAGGAGAGGATCGAATAAGAGAACGTCTCCTGTGTCTAACTCCGGACTCTCTGATCCGCTCACACGAGAAAGAGTCCCAAGCAATTTGCCCCTCGCTGCAAAACCGGGAAAAGAACTCCGTGAAGGTGGGAGAAAGCTGGCCGCGTTCGAAGTGAGCTGAAACCAGAATAACAGAGGTAAGACGAAAAGTTAGAGAAGGCTAGCTAATTCTAAACGGACTACTCTACGCTACCAATTTTTGAAGTCCACTTCAAAACGAACAAGCCCGTGAGATGCCCGAATGTGAGCTCGTTAACGGGGAAGAAGAAAAACGATTTTCACCACTTCTCATCTTTCTCCGGAAGGTCGTCAAAAACTTTAAGTCCGGAGAGCAGACTCACGTAGAGGGTGCCTTTGGTACGACCCGTCTTCACGGTGTAGACGTGGAGAAAGTCAGCCAAGGACAACGAATAGTTGTATTCCTCGGCTAGAGTCTGAAGACAAAGAACAGTTTGAACAAAATTCGGACACATTTGAGGGAGAGCGAACTCCAGTTCGAACATCATCCGTACAATGATCTCGGGAAGCGGGAAAGATAATCCGCAGGCGGATAAGAAACTCTCGAACACACAACAGTACCCGACGGGAGGATTCTCCGGGGATTCATGCGCTTCCGGAAACCTAATCTCGATCTCCGAGGGGATTCCGCAAGATCCCCTAACCACCGCCATATCAGTGTCTGAGAGATTTGATGGTGGATGGGGGCCGAAGGCGCCTGGGATAAGCGGTTTCGCGGTTTTACCCGATGAAAATTTTGGGGGAGACATGATGTTAGAACGAAGGAAAAAGATAAGGTGACAAGAAGAACATGAAGAACTTTCCGGCAAACGACAGAGAGCAAAAGAGAACGGGGAGAGTAAATCGACAAAGAACTTAATTCTGAAAATAATGAGAGAGAAGAGAGGACGGCTACCTTTATACGCAGGGTTGCAATGATTACCTGGGAAAATGAAGAGTCCCGGTTCATGTTTCTCTCTCTCTTATAGGGTGCCGTGCAGAGTGGTGGGCCTAATGCGTGTTCGGGAAAGATAAAATCTCATCATTACCTCGATCAAATCACGGGATACGAAGTATATTTGTTTTCCCGAAACAAGCGATAAGGAGATCAAAAGTCCTCCGAGTCAGGCGAGAAGGAGATCAAAAGTCATCCACTATAGTACGTGTAGTTGTACCAACTGTTGGTACCGCCATTAGTCACCTCGGGTCATGGGCCTTAGCCCATGAACAGCAAGCAATACGGGCCGAAGTTACATAAGAGCCCAGCCCATCATGCTCGATTGGAGAAGTGAAATAGTGCATAACGGCGGGTGAATCACCTCGGAGATCGGAGGATTGGTCAAAGATCTCATTTCTTACGGAGTGCGAGATCTTCGGGCCTTAATTGGATATGACATTAATTGTAATGGCTTAGTATAAATAGGTGGTCCAAAAAACTTCTAGGGGACAAGAATACTTATTTTTACTCTCTCAACTTTCTGCTTCTAAAATCAGTTTGGAACTACTACGGTAGTAAGTCCCTTCGTCCACAAAACATTTCGAGAGGAGAATCCAGTTTCAGTTCTCACAACGACTCCAAAAGAATAAAAGATAAAAACGATGATTCATAACAAAGCAAACTACTTATGGTGATCAAATAAATAAATAAATAAAACAAGGAAAAAACAATAGAAATCAAACTTGTAAAAAAATTCTTCTTGGTTCCGTAGCTTTAGCGAAAGTCTCTCAAGAAAATCTTGGGGATCAAACTAGGAACATAGACACAGGATTGAAACTGCTGATGTGTTACTTCATCTATCTTAATCTTTTTGTACAGATCTCCCCTCACAATATAGACCCAAGCTTGTTTAGGTTTCTTGCCAAGAAAACACGTAACGAAGGTTTTTCCAAAGACAGTATCATCGACGAAGTAACTTGAAGAGCTATTGTTGCAAACCATGGGGAAATGAGGTATTGAGATAGTCATGAACTTAATCCACACCACGTCCTCTCCATCATCCCCATTGCCAATCTTCTTCTCTGTCACCCAAATCTTAACCTCTCTTCTTCTTGTGCATTGTTGTAACACTGAAAGCCGATCTCCCTTGTAAATCGCAAGGCCACGAGTATGGGAAGAACTATGTTTTCCCTTAAACGGTAGAATACAAAAGGTCTTTGCTACCTCTTTTGAAAAATCGAACATTCGGATGAAATACTGATGTCCAGTTTCTTAATAAGGATAAGCTGTCCAGTACAAATTTCCATTTAGGGAGACCCTACAGTGATATTCATCTACTAGTATCTCTTCTTCGAGAAAACGTGGAGTGGTACGATGAGTAACGTTCCACGCATTGGTTGCGAATTCGAAGACTGCAACTTTCCTAGTAATTTGATAAATATTTTGACGAGTATACATCATCCCAAAAATCTTGAAACGCTTATCGAATACATATGGGTATGTGTCTTTAACAAGATTTCTGGACGACCGAAAGCAAAGTTTCTGTTGGCGAATATCTTATCGTTGAAAAGAGTATTCCATCCTTTGCAAACGAATCTGAAACGAACGAGAGATCGAGGTGGAACTCGAACGAGTATCTCTTCTTCCAGATCTAATGGAAGCTTTCTCGGCGACATTACGACTTATATAACTTTAATCCTTAACAAATCATGACATGAGTCAATATGATTTATAAAGATATTTTAAATAAAAATAGAAAAGTTGTAATATATCAATAAAAAAAAAAATCTATCCACAAGTAAAAAGTTAAAGAAATTTGCTTATATATTCAATAAACATAAAAGTATATTTTAAATTAGCAACCTAATTCTATTGGAATTTCTATTTGTTAATATATTTATTTTTAAAAAGAGTAAAACTTATTAAACATGTGGAGAAAATGAAATAAGAAATTTGTTGATATCTAAATCTTGGTTTTCAAAGGTAGTATTCAAGTGATCGCCACATGTGTCAATTTTATTAATTTGAAATTTTTTCATGTGTAATCTAATATTTTATTTTTAAAACTAAAAGATAATTATCAAAAAAATGAAAAACTAAAACAAAAAAATATAAATAGATAATTCTACTACAAGAAAACAGGGCAACGACCACTGTGGTAATAGTTGCTAAATAGTCATTAATGTTAATATAACGACTATTTAGCGACTAATCACTATTGTAGTTAAATTTTTGTCGCTAATACGATACCTATTGTCGTTATTTAGCGACTATTCAACAACGATATAACGTTGTCGTTACATAGTCATTGCATTGTCAATATTTAGTAACCAAATTTGGCGACAATTGACCGACAATTTAACGATTATTGTTGCAGTAGTCGTATATTAGTCGCTAAATTTAGTGACTAAATTGCGACTAAGTTACGACGTTTTTACATGAATAAAACTTTAGTCATAAATTAGTCATTTTTTTCTGCGACTATTTACCTTCTATTTGCCGTCTAAATGATGATTATATACGACTACGTTGTTTTAGAAAATAATGAAATTAACTGGTTTTTATTGTTTTGTAATCCTGATTTTAATCCTGATTTATGAAATGAAAAATCTAATGAAAACACATTATAACATAACCATAATTGTATTGAAACCAGAACATACACAAGTCCAAAATAGAAATCAAACCAAAAGATAAGAAGGAAAAAGTTTATAACACATACAAACAAAATGAAAGAGCTTAGTTCATGAGTTAAGAGACAATATGAACCATATTGGAGTTGATCATGGAGTTGTTGATGGAAGATTGTCCTCCTCAGCTGATTGAGAGGCTATAAACTCAAGGAAAGCTGGATTAGTGTGGCGCATGAACTTTGCCATCAAAGTCAGCTCTTTAATCTCGCTCTTTTGCTTAGCCACAAGGAGATGAGTCTCTTTTTCTCGAGCAGCAGCTTCAGCATTGAGAGTCGCCTGAACTTCAATCTGACATTGGGCTTCCTTTAGTTGCTCTTGCAATGTAAGAAAGGCTTCGGTCTGTGATGGTTGATTGCCCTTGCCAAGAGTATCTTTGAGGCTTCCAACACCATAAGGAGTTCCTCGTAAATCCTTCTCAGTGCACTGTTTGCAAAACAAGAAAAACAGTAAGTAAAGAGCAAAACAAGAAAAACAGTAAGTATAGAGCAATGCTACTTTACCTCAAGAAAGATGGCAGTACATTCATCGCTGGTGAGCTCTTGACGGTGTGAAGTACCACCTGAAAGAGTTGAATCTGCCTCGAGCTCAGCCATCTTCTCTTGCAACTTCTACTGATAAGCTTGATGGATTTTCTCTGCCTTGCCATCAACATAAGAACCATCCGGCTTTGTATGTGTTTTGAAAAAAACTTCACCCATATTGACATCTCTTCCCAACTCATGTTCCTGCAGTCTTAGAAAGTCAAGAATTGTTATGAAAGTGTTTAAAGATAGAAATGTTGATAAATGTAACTAACAAAATAGAAATGACTTATTACCAGATCATCTCGGATTTCCCTATACGACTTAGGGCCTGATAAGTGGATGTGAGGACCAAGACCATTACGGTCAGACATACGACACTTGGAATAGGTTGAACTCCTTTGTTGTTCTTCTTCAGTATCCCAATTATCAACCATCTCTTGCCAGAGAGTACCTTTAATCCACGAAGGTTTAATTTGAGCCGTCCTTGCATTGCTAACCATGCCCTTCATCCGACGTTTACAGATGGTGTTGAAATTTTCTTGAACGGTTCCTGTTATCAATGGATCCCAAGTGTGAGTTTTATACATAACAAAGAGAGAAGGAATTATGTCAGTGAAAGTCAGTGAAAACAAGTAATAAACACAAGTAGAAAACAGGTTACATTGGACTATTCTTACCGCAAACTCCATAAAGTATCTCTGTTTTCTATCCGGAGGCACACAAGTCCAAGTATAATATGGACCATTGAATTTGTTTGTAAAAATCTTGGTAATAATCCGAAAATGTTGGCCTTTTTTGTCCCGATCAAACCTCCACACAGACATGTAAACAATGTGTGTTAGTTTGATCAGTTAGAAAGTAAACAAAAAAACAAAAAATCAGTTAACAATGTCCAAGAGATTCAATGGTTTCACATACACATGTTGCATCAAAGACACCCTAAGATAAATAAACCAATTGAAACGAGAATCAAAGACACCCTAAGACAAACCAATTAAAACGAGAATCAAAGACACCCTAAGCCAAAAACATTACCAAGTTGTCTTCTCCCTAAGTGTGTCAAACACCATAAGTATGACAAACCAATTGCTACAAACATTACCAATTGCTACAGACGAGAATCAAAACAAACCAAAGCCAAAAACATTACCAAGTTGTCTTCAACAACGGTATGGGAGAGAGAACCGTCGTAAACTTCTCACGGCCAGGCATCGTAAGCAGAGCATTTAGAGATTGCATCGTGTCATCCTCGAGTTGAGGAAATGCATTGTAATTGTTACCTTGAGAAGATGGTTGTCGAGATTGATCATGGGAGTTCTGTGGTGGAGACAGCGGATGATCCTCCGGTTCATTCACAGGGTTGTACTGAACCTCCGGTGTCGAAATAGGCGGATTAGGAACTCGATTGACGGAGTTCTGGAAAAGTGTCTGTGGCGGTGGGAAGTTCCGGAAGTTTTGGGGGATAACTCGTGGTATCTCTTGGGGCGTGAACAGCAAAGGAATTCGAGCCGTCGGCGTGAAAGTGTACTGAGGTGGAAGAGGTTTGGTTCTTCTACCGGCGGCTGCGGGTGGGTTAGGGTTAGAGGGTCCGACTCTCTGAGAAAGGTTGGGTGCAACCTTTCTCTTTTTGGTTTCAACTGCAGGATTCGACACCATGAGACAGAATATGAATCAACGAAGAAAGATGAATATGGATTGAGAAAGATGGATCGAAGACGAAGAAAAAAGGTTGATCGAAGAGAACAAGGAAGATGGATCGAAGAAAGAAGGTCGATCAAAGAGAAGAAGGTGATGGATCAAAGAGAAGAAAGGTTGGCTGCGGATGGATCAAAGAAGAGAGGTTTAGGTTTCTCTGAGTTTCGAAGAGAAGAAGAGAATGCGAAGAGAGGTTTAGGTCGATCGAAGAGAAGAATAGTTTTTGGGCCTGCGTTGATTTTTGGCCCAAATTTCTTTGTCCAAAATATAACAAATGATTTACACATTATAAACAACACGTTTTGTTTATAATCACAAAAGAGGAGATGGATCAGATGGTTATGTATGGTTACTAAACATATAGTGACCGGATTCGAGTACCCCCAATTGTAAATTTTTATTTGTTTTTTTTATCACTTAAAATGTTATGATTCAATATGTATTGCAACGAAAATAATTTCAAGTACATAATTATTCTTAAAACACAAGTATTTTTAATTTTTATTAAAAAGTAGGAAAAAAAACAATTACGTTTATTAAAGTACATAATTTATTAAACATATCTTAAAGCACCAACATAATCTTTAGGGTTCTTCGTCGTCTTCTTATTATCATCCGAAGACGATAAATTACACATAAATTCATCTTCAGGTTCCGCGTCTGCAACATCGTAGTCAATGTTTATTGGGTCTCTCATTTCCAAATTGTCTACTATGACTTCTTCAATTGTAGTCATCATTACAGCATCATCATTTTCTGTTTGCAAAAGAGTCAGTTCTCTAGAAATGTTTCCCCTCGGATTCACTTTTAGAACATTCAGCCAAAAATGCTTCGGTTTCTTTATGTATGGGTACGAAATATAACAAACCTGTGAGGCTTGAGATGCTGTTTTGCAATCAACGTGTAAAAGTTACACATATTATATATAAATGTGATAATGACAATATATTGAGGATTGGAGCATTTATATACATACCTAGAATAAATGGTTCGTTTTTATTGTACTTTCTGGATGAAAGAACGTCTACAACGCAACCATTACTTCTCCTTGTGCCTCTACCAATTACAGGGTCATACCACTTGCACTTAAATAGTGTGATTTTCAACCCAAGCATTCCCTCATACTCAAGTTCTATGCTATCAGTTTATGTCCCGTAGAAATCTGCAGCGTCAGATGCATCCGCATAATTTTCACCTTTAACCGAAACCCCATAATTACATGTCTTTCGTCCAGCACCGTGGTTCTCTGTATGAAACAAATAACCTCTTGTAAAATATATTGTCCATGTTTTAGCCTGGTTCAAAGGTCCATGCACAATCTCTTGAACCCGAGTAGGAAATGGATTTGAGGCGTTCCAATAACTAACCTGCATATATATAAGTCTTCCCGTTATGTTAAATATAACAATAAGTACAATATGTATATCACGAAAAATGGTTTAACATACATATTCTTTAATCCATGAATGATATTCGTCAGCTCTTTTCGCGGAGAGTTCTCTCTCGGTAAGTCCTGGATATTTTGCCGAAATATAATCCTCGAACATACTATATAGAAAGATAAGATCACCACAAATGTATATGAGAAAATATAGTGGACTTAGATATCTTAAAATGTAACTAATTATATACCTCTCAATTGGTTGAAAATAGTCACAATTCTGTAAAACATATGCGTGTGCGCAACGATAGTCATCACCTAAAAGCTATATTTCATTCATTTCTCCACTGGGACCAAATAATTAAAAAGTAATTATTATAATATTGTCATCACCTAAAAGCCATATTTCATTCTCCTTCATCAAATCTTGTTAATCTGACCAAATAATTAAAAAGTAATTATTATAATATTAAATTAAATATCACATTAAAAATATTTACTCTTAATTGCTCACTTTAATTTTGTTTGTATGTTTGCAGCAAAGTAGTGCTCAGAGAAATAAGAAATCTCGTCATTGATATATGATTCAACAATTGATCCTGCCGCATATATTTTGTTCTTTGCTTTTCCTTTCAATTTTTTGAAAAACCTTTCAAAAGGAGACATCCACCTATATTAGACAAGGCCTCCCAATTCAGCTTCGTTGGGAAGATGTATAGGAAGGTGCTCCATCACATCAAAAAAGGATGGTGGAAATATCTTTTCCAAATTGCAAAGGATTAAAACAATGTTCTGTTTTAGAATTTGTAGTCGACTTGTTAGCAAAGTTCTCGAGCATAAGTCCCGGAAAAATGCTCCAACCCCTACAATATTATATATTTATTCAAACTTCATCACATTTATAAAGGAAATAACCTTTACTCACTTCATATATATATAGAACTTTCATAATTATTTAATTTACCTGATAACGCAAGGTGGACATTCCGGTCAAGGAGTTCTGCAAAGATAAATGGAAGTAACCGCTCCATGAAAACATGGCAGTCATGGCTCTTCATGCATGAAAACTTTCCATTTTCCATTTCAACAAAACTAGCTAAGTCTGCTGAATAGCCATCTGGGTATTTAACCGAGTATTTCACACATTCTAATAAGCTTGTTCTGGCTTCGTTTGTCAATGTATAGGGCGGGAAAGGTGCTTTACCCCTACTATCAAGATGTAAGTGTGGCCGAGAACAGAACTTTGCTATATCCAACCTTGACATGACGGAATATTTTGATTTACCTTTCACACGCATAAGAGTGTACATGATGTTGTCCAAAAAATTCTTCTCTGTATGCATCACATCAATATTATGTCGGAGATTAAGATCCTTCCAGTACGGTAGCGACCATAAAATGCTCTGCTTGTGCCAGTTATGGGGCTTTCCATATCCATGCATCTTCCTTTCATGACCATTTCCACCAACGTCCTTGGTTCTTGGTGGATTTACAGAATTCAACCTCTCAGAATAAACTTGCTCACCGGTCAAGGACTCTGGTGGATACTCTCTTGTAGCGTCTTTTTCCTTCAGGAAGTCTTTTTTATTTCTCCTCAAAGGATGATCAGGAGGAAGAAATCTCCGATGACAATCAAACCAACATGTATTCCTTCCATTAGGTAGATAAAAGGACTTTATATCATCCATGCAAACTGGACAAGACAATTTACCAGGTTGGATAAATACATCAAGACTAGCTCGCGGATGGTTTTGACCAGAATTCAGAATTGTAAGAAACAAGTACTCAATATCCATACACATACCAGGGGGTAGATTATATGACGTCAATATCACTGGCCATAATGAATGGTGACGAGACATCCCAAATGGATTGAACCCATCAGTACACAATCTCAAATATACGTTACGGGGTTCTTCAGCAAATTGAGGATTTTGTTCTTGAAAATACTTCCAATCCGCTGCATCAGACGGATGACTCATTTCTCCCACCTTTGCTTGGTGCTCGGCATGCCATCGCATTGCTGCTGCAATCTTGTGACTCTGATACATTCTCTTCAGTCTATCACCAATAGGTAAGTACCACATACGACTATATGGTACTTTGGTTCTACGTCGGTCATTCTTAGGCTTCCATCTTGGTGCATCACAAAACAAACATTTTTCTTCCTTTTTGTCATTTTTCCAGAATAACATACAATTGTTTATACAAACATCAATTGTATGATATGGGAGTCCTAAATTGCGCATCAATTTCTCTGTCTCGTAATGAGAACCTGTAGCCTGGTTTCCTTCTGGTAAATAATCACTCAACATTTCACATACTGAATCCACTAACTTTTCACTCATATTATAATCTGCCTTATTTTGCATAACTCTAGCAGCTAAAGATAATTGTGAATGACCTTCACGACAACCATCATATATTGGATTTTTGCACCTTCTAACAAGTCATAGAATTTTTTGAATGGTTAAGTACTGGTTCTTTTACACTCTTATAACCCCCATCCCATTGATAGTTATCATCAAAACCCACATTAGAAGGAAATGCATCAGTCACCATATCCACATATCTATCTTCTACTACATTACCCACTTCCTCACTCCCACTAATAAATGTCGGATCAACAGTACTCGTTCCTATATCCATATTTATTTCTTTCCCATGCTTATACCAAATATAATAATCTGGCATAAACCCATAACTAAAAAGATGATTCCAAATTCTAGTCCCTAAAAAACGCTTCTCGGTTTTGCACCTACTACAAGGGCAAAAAAACTTACCTCCATTTTCTTGTGCAAAAGGCTGGCTATTTGCAAATTGCATGAACTACTCCATCCCGGCTCTGAACTCTTATGTAAAATTTCCCGTCACCTCATCGATCCTCTTGTACATCCACTCTCGGAAATTACTATAATTGTAACTTCCTGACATTATTATAAATCTCTATGATCTCTTTTTTTTATTTGTGTTGCTTTGTGTTTCTGTGAGTGAGAAAAACGATTGGAGATCTCAGTTTTATATAGGCATATTTAGCAACTAAAAGGTGATTATATCACGTAGTCGCCAAATACAGGTACACCTACTTCAGAATGCCAAAAACGTGTTTTAAACCAACATTTAGCGACTATTTTATGACATAATTTGGTGACATGCCATATTGTTGCTAAATAGTCGCCAAATATACGACTACACAAGCAACTACCCAAATAGTCGCTAATTTAGCGACTATTTAGCGACAAACGTTTGCGACTCAGCAGAAATGTCGCAAAATAGTCGCTACATGTACGACTATTCTTGTTTCGTCGTGTTTTAGTCGCCATTTAGCAACTACTTTGGCGACTAATTTATTTTGTCCCAAATAAGCGACTAATAAACGACTATATAAGAATAGTCATAAATTAGTCGCCAATTAGTGGGTAAGTAGTCGCTAAATTTAACAACTACGAATTTAGTCGCTGATCGTAGTCGGAAAACCGTGTGTTCTTGTAGTGGACCTTTTAAAACAGTATTTTAAACATGGACCTTTTTAATATGTTGTTTTGTATACTTTGTTGATTTTTTTTTTCTATTCTTCCTTTTTTTTACCTTTTATTTTTTAAAAAGATATTTCTAGATTTATAGATATCTAATTTATCATTCTACATAGACAATTATGAGAGGAAAAAACATTAAAATATTTTGGTAATAGGTAAATAGATAAAATATATAAGTGATCACCATCTTGGCAAAAATAATGTGGTAAATATACCTATGAAAAAATCGTTTTAATAATATTACAGTGTAGGTTTTTGTTTGCTTTTTATTCAAATCTTCGTGTAATATAATGTATGATATTTCGTGTATTCTGATTTTTTTTTTTCGTTTTTGAGCTACTTGTGATTTTGAGATAAATACTTTTGTTTCTCAATATCTATTATAGCTAGTTCCAGAGTTTGTAAAAGCAAATGAATTATCGATAGCTTAAAAAAGATTTCTTTAATTTATGAGTTCTTTAAAATCTGACTTTCTTAAATCTCTGATTATTTGTAATGAGTATATAAATTGAGATGATGGTTAAAAAAAAAATTATTGTTTTCTTATATACTTTTGATTTAAGTATAATATCATAGTTTGTTTCTTTTATTTGTGTATTCTTGTTCCTAAAACAATTATAAAACCAGTTTGAGCAGGTTGATAATCATTTTAAAATTAAAATTTGAAAGAATTACTAGACTAGTACATAAATCGTTACTAGATTAGATCAGTTTTTTTTTCTTACTAAAGTAGTACTCCCTCTGTATTTATTTAATTGACGTTCTAGGTTGTTTTGAGTAGATTAAGAAAACAAGTAAGTTGACTATTTTAACCTTATAAACAACATTAATTTAAAAAGTAATTCTAGAGATTGTCTTAGACATGAGGCTATAACTGAGATTCTTTTACAAAACTTACATTGATAAGTGTGAACGACAAGTATTTTAAAACATGAAAACAAACCTAGAACGACAATTAAATCAATACGGAGGGAGTACTAATTAGTTGGTAAAAGTCGTTTAACCATTTGGTTATCTGTTTAACTGCGGGTATATGCCATTTTGATTTTAAAAAATTGGATTCTATCAAAAAATTTGAAATCGTGAAACCCTTATGTAATCGTGAAACCCTAGGGAAAGTTTAATCAAATCCATTTGTGTGGTGTCGACTTGGTGAAGCGATTGTGGAGGTGATATCGCCGGGGATTCAGACGGAGATCTCGGTGGGTGGTTAAAATACATAATAGATTTCAGTACAAATTTGGTTGGGTTTCGTTGGGAGATTATCGTGAAGGGGAAATCAGCCGCGTTGTGACGAAATTGAGTAAGGGGCGAGTATATATGATTAATGCAGTTTGTTAAATCTTGTTGAAATATCTAATGGAGGGTGTGGTGTTTATGCTAGGGTTAGAATCGGCGAGAAAAAACCGGTGAGTGGCAGGACGCTAAAGACGAATGTTGAGTCGAAAGAATCTGGGTTAGTGATGAAAAAATCCAAAGGTAAGTGTGTGATTTGAGAGAGATGTATAAATCCGAATATGGAAAATTGTGTTGCCTGTCATAAATCCGAATATGGAAAATTGAAGAATCACCAATCTTGAAGCTCTCACCCTCTACCGACAGCCACAAACCCAACATTTCACAATATACAAAGTAGGTCTTGATTGAGGCACATAGAAGTCAAACTTTTGGACGACACTTAATATCTTCAATCTAACACACAAAGCTTTTCTTGACTCATATGTGTCCCCAACCGCGATATCAATTTCATTGATTCCTCAAACAGACTGCGAAAACTACAATTACTTTTAGGAAACGAAAAAACTGTTTTTGCTTTTGTTGTTTCCACAATTGCCTCTTCGTCATCCTTAATTTGCCCAACTTCATTATCATTAAGCACACTATACTCTTCATCCCCTGAACTTGCTCCATCTGGGTCATCAAAACAATCAAACCTCATTTCGTTGTCTTCATCGTTTTCTTCCCCTTCTTCCTCGTCTTCTCCCACTTGTCTTTTCCCTACCGCCTTCACTTCATAGTAATCGTGACTGGTAGCCATCTCCACTTTATCGTATTTCCGGCTTTTAGAGATCTCCTCCTCCCTTGAATGGACAATTTCAACACAAAGCCGACTCACTCCTTCTGCTTGACTTTGTCGGATGAGTCTTTGATTGATTTGTAATTGTATATATGTTTTAGTTGGTCCGACGTCAGTATCCGACAGATGAGAAGCCTTGAAGCCATTCCTTGAATGTTGTTCAGATTCAGACCTTGAAGCCATTGGGGTTGGAAAGCTGATCTATTGGTAGAGAAAGATATGTTTCTCTTACTCTGATACTTCGCATGTTTTATTTTTCTTATGGTTCCGACATTGTTCCATCTGTTTTGACATGTCACTTTCTTGTAGGTGCGTGTTGGCTTTGGAAGATACATAAGACAAGGAGCCAAGTGAAGTGGGCAAAATTTGGAGGATACCATTAAGCATTTACTCTTTTTATGGATTCTCTTTTATTATGTTTTAATGTTTCCTACGTTTAAATTTTTATGAAATGCAATAATTTTATAAACATATATCTCAAAATGCAATAATTTCATATTCTAATTTATTTATTTTTTATTTTCAAAAAAAATTAAATTAAGAGAATCAAAATAAGAACCCACCATTGGGGGGTAAAATTTTAATTAACAATCACTAAGTTCTTAATCTACTCAAATTACAAAATATATTAATAAACAATTTTAAGAGGCCCTAAAATATATCCCCCAATGGGGTTGCCCTTACATATGATACATGTGACTTAATCCCAAAAAAGTATGTGGGAGTCTAGAAGCTGAAGCCGATCAACATAGATCACCTCCCAAGCATATCGCAAGGGACCTCAAACACATCGCAAGAAAGATTTACAAACAGATTAAGCATAAACCACAAATGAATCTAACAACTCCTTTTAAGCTCCTTCCATCAGCTTAACAGCAAACCCTTCACTTGATTCCGCAGCTTCTGAAAGACTCGAGCATAGCTGACGTGGCCAATGGTCTCTTGCGATAGTACGTTTGATGCACCTGATCAGATTCTAGGGAAAGAGTCTGGTTTTGAGGTAACTTTTACTTTTGTGTTCGCAAGATATGACTAGCCTATCACATGTCGTCTACATGACTAGTTAATATATCTTAAAAAAAAAAATGAATATATCTTTTTCTTTCTATCAGTGTTATTTGGTTCTTTTTCTTTTTTAGAAGCTGTGTATTTCTCCTCATAACTGCTTCGTTTCTGTATGCTACTGTTATAAATTTTTTCTAGTCTACGCCTAAAAAATGTCGTGTGAGGTGCAAGGAGAAGCCATTTTATCTTACATTTGTTCAACTTTGGAGCCACGAAGTACACAAGTGCAGTAGACATATGCATGAATCCAAACTACACGGAATTAAAATTTCCCCTGAAATCGATGTAGTATGTATGTGTTGCATGAATTGATTGAAAAGCTTGTGTCCTACAGAACTCCCTCGCATCCCTGCTGAAAGCGTGGACCACCTTGTCCCTAAACATGCGGTAAGCACAACCACTATATGTCATTGCACTCGTAAGTCGTAAGAGTCTTCAATGTTTTCTACACACAACCTGTTGGTGTTCTCTTCTTCTCTTTAAGCTCTCTGGATCTCAGCTTTGGGGATTTTATTACCTTCTTCTCTGTAAGCTATACTACATAAACAGGAATCACTGACAGAGAAACGAATTTGTATATCTTCCCAGGCTCAAAACCAGATTTTAAGAAAAATCCTATATTAATTAACAGAATCAGGCCAAACAAATTGTGGTTCTATCTTGAGTTCAACTTTTTTAGGACAGACGTCACTTAATTATAGATATGATATATAATATTAATAATTGTATATATAGTATCCTTTCAAACCAATGAGAAAGGCTCCAAAAGAGAAGAAAATTGATTCATAACAAAGCAAACTACATGAAGGTAAATAATTAAATAAAACAAGAAAGCAACAATGTAAATCAAACATGTAAAACATTTCTACTTGGTTCAGTACCTTCAGCCAAAGTCTCTCTAGAAATGGTGATTAAACTTGGAACATAGACACAGGATTTTAACTGCATATATGCCACTTCATCTATCTTAATTTTTTTGCACAAATCTCCCCTCACGATATAGACCCAAGCTTGTTTAGGTTTCTGGCGAAGAAAACACGTAACGAAGGTCTTTCCATAGACATTATTATCGACGAAGTAACTTGAAGAAATGTTGTTGCAAACCATGGGAAACTTAGGTATTGAGATAGTCATGAAATTAATCCACACCACATCATCCCCATTGCCAATTTTCTTATCTGTCACCCAAATCTTAACCTCTCTTCCTCCTATGCATTGTTGTAACACAGAAAGCCGATCTCCCTTATAAATCGCGAGGCCACGAGTATGGAAATTACTATGTGTCCCCTTAAACGGTAGAATACAAAAGGTCTGGACTACCTCTTTCGAAAAATCGAACATTCCGATGAAATAACTTTTACTAGTATAAGCTGTCCAGGATAAATTTCCATTCAGGGAGACCGTGCAATTACATTCATCGAGTAAACGTGGAGTGGTACGATAAGTAACTTTCCACGCAATGGTTGCAAATTTGAAGACTGCAAATCTCGTAATAACTTCATCAAACCTCTGAGTCCTAGTCTTCATATACTCGTAACTCTTTTCGGTGCTACTACCATCGTAACCCATGCTCTGACTGCTGCTACGTGGATACTCATCATCCGGGTCAATCCATTCAGTCTGATTGAATAACGGGTTTCGAACCACGGCTCCATAATAACCATCGCAGGTCCCCTCGAGATCATAACGGCGACCGCTTAAATCGAAACATAAATCACTAATTTTTATAGTCGGATCGTCCTTGTTGAGATCGACGCTTATCGAATAAAGATGGGAATGTGTCTTTAACAAGATTTCTGGGCGACCGCAAGAAAAGTTTCTTTCGACGAATCTCTTCTCGTTGAAAAGAGTGTTCCATCCTTTGCAAACGGATCTGAAGCGAACGAGAGATAGAGGTGGAACTCGTACGAGTATCTCTTCTTCCAGCTCTGATGGAAGCTGTCCCTGCGCCATTAGAGCAAGATTATTGGAACAAATCAGTATTAAGATTATTGGAACAAATCAAGATTATTGGAGCAAGATTATTGGAGCAAGATTATTGGAACAAATCAAGATTATTGGAACAAATCATAATTTTTTAAAATTTTAGCAAATTCGAATCTTGAGCATAGTTTCGACAAATGAAGGCCTAGTTGTTGGAAGCGTGTAGTCAACTTTTGAAGCTCTATGAGAGAGAGAGAGTAAAAAAGAAAAAATCGATTCTACAAAAAAAAATGTCTCCTTTAATATTTTTCTCTCACCCAACGATACGCCGACACGTAGCACCCCTTAAATCAAGTTTCAGTCTCTTATATAAAGGGAGATCTTACATTTTATTTTCAATTCTGATTAATTTTTTGGAACCAAAACTCTAAGAACTCAGCTATGAACCCCCAATGGAGAAGGTCTTAGTGGAAGCTTTCTCGCAACCATTATTAGGGTTTTCTTTTGTAAACGAAGGAAGGGAAGAAATCTTATTATATAAGCATCCGTTTTCAGCCAATAAAAAAAATCGTGACATCCCCTGTTATTAATTGAGAAGTATATTTTCTTTAAGTAACCTTTTATTTGTGAGATTTACATAATTAAAATCTTGCTATTTGAATAAATATCAAAATTTGAAATTATTATTTGTTATATCCAGAAAACATATTTAAAATAATTCTAAAAGGAAATTAGTTTCCAAAAATTAAATATTTTAGATTTTAATTTGCTAAAATTTTAAAAAATTATTGTGGATCATGTTATGGAGCGGGTTAGAGTTTACTTAAATATGATTATATAGTTTTTACGGGTTGTTCTACTAAAATACACAAAATATTTTAGTCGGATATCAAATGAGTTAACGAGAGATGTTACACCAATCATAACCGGTACCACACACAAAAAATACAATCCATCTAAAATTATAGAATTTAAATATTAACCAAAACATATTAAAATGAACAAAAAAAAAAAATACAACATACATTTTTTCTTTGGCTTCAATTGGTGACCAAAATTTAGAAAAGGAACGAGGAGAAATATCACATTCTTTATTTACCATTTGAAAGTAATATTTTTTTCCTACATTCCTATATTCTTCAAAAAATAAGGAACAATAAAACAAAAATGTTCCTCCCCAAAATTGATGAGGAACAAATGAAACAAAAAAAAAGAACAAATATTGAAGTTCATTTTTAATTTCAAAATAAATTAAATATACGTTTATTAATAAATTTCAATTTTATAATATAAAAACTTTCATATTTTCATAATGTATTGACAGAAAAAATATTAAACTAATCTTAAGGCTCTATTTGAAAACTGTGTGAATAGTAAAATTTAATTTAAAATTTTTTATTTTAAAATCAAATGTAAAATTTATTATATATACATTAAAAATAATATTAGTATTATCATTGAAATTTAAATTTATTTACTATTTAATATATTTGAAAAACATTTTTATTGTTTGGTTACCATTTACTATTTTGTTCCTTCTTTGCAGATTTTCTTTTCATTCCCCAAAAACTGTTTATTCCATTCCGCATTGTTATTTTTATTCTTTTTTTTTTAATTCTTCTAATGACTACCAGTAGGAGCCTTAATAATTATTGTCTTGTAGTGTAATCAGTACAATAAAAGAACAAAGAGTTTCTCTCATGTGTTGACACATCAACTTTTTAGTTGAACGAGGAGTTGACACATCAATTAAAATGTGTTTACCAATAAAATTATAATAATTAATACAATTCATCTCTAATTTTGCCAAACATGTCAATATTCACAATTTCATGAAAATTAAAATCCTATAGAAAAAGGCAACGAATGATCGATCAAATGTTTTCCGGTTCTCTTTCTCTTTCAGTGACTTATATTTTCATGAACAAATCCTCTGTTTTGTATTGTTTGTGACTTTAAAATTTTGGGATTGTATATTAAGTGGAACATTGATTTTGACGGAATAGTTCCTAGTGTATTAAGCTTTGATTGAGAGTGTATCCTGTTTTTTTAAGAGAAAACAAGTATGGTTAGGTTCTCTTTGTTTAATAATGTGTATATAAAATGTTCGAGGTACAACGCTTGGGAGGGGACCATATAAAATGCTCTGGTCCCTGGTCTAAGGGGATGTATGGACCTAGGCCCGGAACCTCTTAGTAATTAAAAAAAAAATGTGTATATGATGGTTGTAATCCATGTAAGTTTAAGGGAAAGTTATAAATAAAGGATCTTTTTCTAAAAATTTGGCCATCTACACTTTATTTTAAAATTTTGGTCAAATAGGTTTTAGGATTAAAAAAAAGCCAATAATACCCTCAATTATATTTTCAGATTTAATTTGTTGATTTTTATTAACTGAAATTAAGAAAACAGTTTGAACAAACTATTTGCGTTTGTTGGGTCTTATTTTGAAATCGAGTGGACCTTATTTGATTTTATTGGGTCTCGATAACCTTACAATTGAGAATACAAAAAAATTTGGAAAGGGGAAAAAGATTTTAATCGAAACTAAACCTTCTTTCGCCGTCCACCGTCTCTCTCCATCATCTGGTTCTCACCATCGTCTCTCACTGTCTCTCCATCTCACCGTCTCTTCGTCTTCACCATATCTCCTTCTTTCGCCGTCCACCGTCTCTCTCCGTTGTCTGGTTCTCACCATCGTCTCTCACCGTCTCTTCAGCTCACCTTCTCTCCGTCTTCACCATATCTCCATCTTCACCATCGGTTCATCTCTTGATGAATTGGGTATGTAGAATTCTTTATTTTTTTGCATGTTTATTATTTTGATGTATTAGTTTCTTGAGATTATGTAAACTTTATAACTTGATTTCAACCCAGATTTGTGTAAATATAAGTTTAGATCCGTTTTGCATCTTTATCACATAATTCTTGATTTTTTTGCATGTTGATTATTATTTTTTGTATTCTATCGACTTTAAAGGAAAAATTGTGTACCAGGGTTGATGAAACAAGATCGATAAAGGTAGTTAACAAGAACAAGAGTGATGATCGAAACAGTTGTGAACTTTTTTTGAACAATAAGGTTAGTGAAAAAGTTTGCATAAATCTCTTTTTCATATGAGTTCTTCGTTTTTTGGTTTTCTTAGTTTGTTTGTTTAGGGTGATATGAGCGTAGATATGAGCGATTACGTTGTTGATTGAAGCGTATCCACACTTGTAGCAGCAACAGATTGTAACGTTGTTTTGTTTTTATCATCATTAGTGAAAAAGTTTGCATACATCTCTTGATTTTAGCTGTGTTTGAGAAAGTTTGCATTAATCATATGGATTTATTGAATGCAATATTCTCAAATGATGTCACCACTTTACAGTTTATGTAATTTTTTAAAAACTCGATTTCTTTTTTTGCTCTTTTTAGTTCAGGAAACCTGTCTATATCAATCATGACCCGCTTTATATTCTCTTTGCAGTCAATTATATTTGTCAGAGACTGACCATGGGTGAAAGCAGAATTGGATCATAAGTCGCAAATGTCAATGTCCTCAACAAAAGCACCATCAGATTCTGAAACAAGTAAGAGCCAAAAGTACAGTTTTTTTTTTATATACAAGTCGTATCTAGTTTGGTTATAAAAGTCGTATCTCATTTGTTTTTTTGTTTTTTTTTTCAAGTTTCTATTAGCAGCTAAATGATTAGTCATAGTTTTCTTGTTCTTAAATCATACTTTTAGTAATCTGTTTTTTTTGTTTTGTAAAATTGAAGTCTCATATCTTTGTTGATTTATTTCAGTTTTGGCTAATTTATACTAATTCATTTTTTACTTTTTTCGGCAGGAATGGAAAAGAAGTACCCTAAACGGCTTATGGAAGATGGAAGCAAGCCACAAGTTGGGCAGATAAATAACACTTGTCGAATGTCAATCTTACACAAAATCAAGAAGGCATTACCAGAAGAGTATGAGATTGTGAAGGGTGATCCAGTTTTCGCATCTGTATTTGCATTGTATGAGAATGGTCTTGGGTACTCAGCTCGGTTGATACACAGCATCATGTGTAGGCAGTTGGTGACTAAGAGAAGACATGAGCTGTGGTTTGTGTTTGGTAAGAAGCCGCTTAGATTCTCAATGCAAGAATTCCATGCAGTTACTGGTCTTAAGTACTCAGCCGATTTCAGTCATGATTCAGAGAGTTGGACAGATGATAATGGGTTTTGGAGCAAATTGTTGAAGAGAGGTGGTATCATTACCATTCAAAACTTGATGAAGACCCACCTTGAAGCAGCTCCATCATGGAGAAAACAAGAAGATAGAATTCGGTTTGTGTATGTTTGTGTGATTGCTGGGTTGGTAGTGGCTAAGGATGAGAAGAAAGCTATACCACATTCATACATCAAGCTGGTCATGGATCTAGAGAAGGTTAGGACTTATCCTTGGGGTCTTGTAGCTTTTGACCATTTAGTTAGCTCTATAGTGGAAGCAAGAAAGAAACTGAAGAACCCCATTAGTTACATCCTCAATGGTTTCTCATATGCTCTTCAAGTTTGGGTTATGGAAGCCATTCCTCTTATTGGACAACTTATGGGAGAGAAGATTGACACAGAGATTACACTTAGCCGAATCTCTAATTGGAAAGGTGCTGCTAAAGTATCATATGATGAGCTCCTCCTTTTAGAGAAATCAATTGGAAACAAGGTCAGTTGACTTCTTCTTTTTTCTTTTAAGTTTAAATTCGAATACATTGAGTTTTTTTTTTAATTGGTTTCTTTGTTTTTGTTTTGTCAGGATGTTGTTTATTCATGCATTTCCTCCACTGGAAACTTTGATATATTGCAGTCCATTGAATTTTTGAGGGGTGATGAAATTGAAGATTGTGAAGTGGACAACTTGGAAGCTTTGATCAGATCTGACTATGATTTTGGAGATCATATTTGGGAGAGTGTCGAAGGATATGGTGTGGAAGATGATAACATTGAGGATGCTGGTGTGGAACAATCTCAGACTGTTGGAGGGGACAATGAAGTTTCGGTTGGAGAGGAGAGTGGTCAGAAGCAAGCTGATATCCCAGAAGTGTCTAGCTTAAAGAAGAGGAAGAAGAAGCTAGTTGACCATGGAGCAGAGACACGGAAAAGAATGGTCTTAAATCAGATAGCATCAACTTCACATTGTTCTTGTGGAGATGATATGAAGCGGTTCTTTAAGGAGTTGATTGACTCTTCTTTCAAGAGCTTCACAGAGACCTTTGGAGAACGATTGCTAACTTTGGAGAAAGATGTATCAGATATCAAGGCCTTGATATCCAGACCAGCAGCAGTGGATCCTAAGCCAGCAGTAGTGGATCCTAAGCCACCAGTAGTGGATCCTAGTCCATCACGAGTGAAGCCCAAAACTTCGGTACGTAAGAAGTAGCTCAAAGCCTTGTTCGATTGTAATATGTTGTGTGGTCTTTCCTTTTTCTTGTATCCTTGTTTGTATGTGTATGTTGTAAACATAATTTATGTGTTGTAACTTATGTGTTGTAAACTTATGTGTCATAATTTTTAAGTGTTGTAACTTTAACTAAAGCCTTTCATAATTTTTTTTTTTTTTTGACAGGTTGAACTGTTTGATTTAGATAATCTGTTGATAGACCTCAATGTAGATACACAAGACTATCTAAAGAACACAGTAGGACACTTATCTCAAAAGTCTGTTGTGACCGGATTTGATCCTACACTTAGTCCCAAAGACGCGGGTAAAGATGAACCGGATGCGGTGTTGACTTTAGTTTCTGATGATCTATGGAATGGTTTCGAAGAGTGGAGTAGGCATCTCGAGTACATGATTCAAATATTTTTATANATTGAATATTTGAGGGGTGATGAAATTAAAGATTGTGAAGTGGACAACTTGGAAGCTTTGATCAGATCTGGCTATGATTTTGGAGATCATATTTGGGAGAGTGGCGAAGGATATGGTGTGGAAGATGATAACATTGAGGATGTTGGTGTGGAACAATCTCAGACTGTTGGAGGGGACAATGAAGTTTCGGTTGGAGAGGAGAGTGGTGAGAAGCAAGCTAATATTCCAGAAGTGTCTAGCTTGAAGAAGAGGAAGAAGCAAGTTGACCATGGAGCAGAGACACGGAAAAGAATGATGCTATCTCAGAGAGCATCAATTTCACATTGTTCATGTGGAGATGATATGAAGCGGTTCTTTAAGGAGTTAATTGACTCTTCTTTCAAGAGCTTCACAGAGACCTTTGGGGAACGATTGCTAACAATGGAGAAAGATGTATCAGATATCAAGGCCTTGATATCCAGACCAGCAGAAGTGGATCCTAAGCCAGCAGAAGTGGATCCTAAGCCAGCAGTAGTGGATCCTAGTCCATCACGAGTGAAGCCCAAAACTTCGGTACGTAAGAAGTAGCTCAATGCCTTGTTCGATTGTAATATGTTGTGTGGTCTTTCCTTTTTGTTGTATCCTTGTTTGTATGTGTATGTTGTAAACATAAATTATGTGTTGTAACTTATGTGTCGGTAACTTATGTGTCATAATTTATGTGTTGTAACTTTAACTAAAGCCTTTCATAATTTTTTTTTTTGACAGGTTGAACTGTTTGATTTAGATAATCTGTTGATAGACCTCAATGTAGATACACAAGACTATCTAAAGAACACAGTAGGACACTTATCTCAAAAGTCTGTTGTGACCGGATTTGATCCTACACTTAGTCCCAAAGACGCGGGTAAAGATGAACCGGATGCGGTGTTGACTTTAGTTTCTGATGATCTATGGAATGGTTTCGAAGAGTGGAGTAGGCATCTCGAGTACGTGATTCAAATATTTTTATATACATGTTATGATTTATCAATTTTTTTTTTGTAATCTTACAATTGTTTTACGTTTACAGAAGCATTCAACTGGGTCCAACTTTACTTGATCAAGAATTGTTTAACCGAGTCATGATGGGCTTCAAATGGCTTGGAAACGAGGTACGTGTCAATCTTTTTAAATATTATATTTTATATTCTTAAAGTAAGACAAACCTGAGTCTTTAAATATTTACAGGAAATGGATGCAATGATGTATATTTTTCGGGAGCATACATCTTTAGGCCGCCTAGAGTTGGATCGTGTAGGTTTCATGAATTGTCAGTTTAGCGAGCACGTCAAGGCCGACTACAATAAGTTTAGATCGGCAGGACGAACCCACACTTGGAATCACTTTTTGTTAGAGTATGCCAAAGGTGAACTGCCATCTCATGGAAAGACAGGAAAAAGTTGGGCTGTAGATTTGGATAGAATTTATGCACCGGTCTTCATTAACGGTAATCACTGGATCTCAGTTTGCATTAACTTCAGACTAAGAACAATTGAAGTCTTCGACTGTAATCAATACCAAAACAGAAGACACGTTGAGCCATTCGCTAATGTCATCCCTCGTCTTGTGAAGGAGATTCACAAAAAGGTTGATGGAAAAGCTCCCTTGTTGACTCCATACGAGATCATCCAGGTTCGTATGCCACCTAAATTAAATCGGTCAAGTTGTGATTGTGGAGTTTATGCCCTGAAGTATATCGAGTGTCACATGCGTGATCTATCTTATGAGTTGATTGACGATGAAAACATCAAGCAAGCTCGTTTGAAGTTGGCAGTCGATCTTTGGTCAGCAGCAAAGGATCCTGTGCTAGTGGAACGAATGAAAACTTATGTGCGTCCAGTGTATGCGGCTGAGTTTGTAGACCTTGCCTAATTTTTAAGTGTCTTTATGATTGTTTTGTAAATGATGGTTTTTGATGCTTTTGCTTGTTAGACCAATATCAGACTCATTAGTATTAATCCTCGATGGTGTTGATTTAGGACTGACTAATATGAGACTCAATAACATAAGGTCCTAAGCATAAGAACACAAAGAACACAAAAACATAACATATCCGATTTAAATGTTAACATAACAACACAAAAACATATCCGATTTGCCATAATTTAAACATATCAGATTTAAACCAGCTATTGACCCAAATTTAAATGTTGACCCGATGTAAGCATACCGATGACCCGGTTTTTAATTCAATATTAAGGAAAAAAAATAAAATTAGGGATCTTCTTTTCCAATAATTGATCTTCCTCTCCAATACTCTCTTCTTCTTCTTTCCCGATACTTTCTTCTTCTTAAAATTAGGGATCTTCTTTTCCAATAATTGATCTTCCTCTCCAATACACTCTTCTTCTTCTTTCCCGATACTTTCTTCTTCATAAAATTAGGGATCTTCTTTTCCAATAATTGATCTTCCTCTCCAATACTCTCTTCTTCTTCTTTCCCGATACTTTCTTCTTCATAAAATTAGGGATCTTCTTTTCCAATAATTGATCTTCCTCTCCAATACTCTCTTCTTCTTCTTTCCCGATACTTTCTTCTTCATAAAATTAGGGATCTTCTTTTCCAATAATTGATCTTCCTCTCCAATACTCTCTTCTTCTTCTTTCCCGATACTTTCTTCTTCTTAAAATTAGGGATCTTCTTTTCCAATAATTGATCTTCCTCTCCAATACTCTCTTCTTCTTCTTTCCCGATACTTTCTTCTTCTTCATCGTAAAAACTGATAGGAGCCATGAGCCAACGTTCTTCGGCTGGATCGTCAGGGTTACCGTCGAGAAGTTCTCAGGTTGGAGTTCCGTGTAGATGCTGGTGTGGTGGAGAGATTAGAACCTACACCTCAAAGACGGAAGAGAATCCCTGTAGGAGATTTTACAGATGTGTTGTTGGTGTGAAGGTAATTTACTTTTATCAGTCCTTATTCATCACAATAGCTGAAATTTATTAAATATTGTTATCGAAACAATGATTTTAGGAGAAGAAGGAGAAACACATGTTCCGTTGGGTTGATGATGCTGTTCTAGAGGAGATTAGGATGGTTGAAAGCAAACAAAACCAACTCTTAGAGGACCTAAAAAAGATGGTAACAAACAATGTGGAGCTCCAAAAGGAGATGGTGAAGGAGATGGAAGAAAAGATGGAGAAGAATATGATTGAGATCATCAGGCAAGAGCTAATGGTTGCGAAAGAGAGTATGGAGAAGTCGAACAAGCAGAGGATTTGTGTACTAGTCGTATTGGCAGTTTCAATGGCCTGGCTTTATAAGAAGATGATATGATGTCTTTGCTTTCTGTATTTTGTTGTTATGCTTAACACTTTTTGTTAGTCTTGTTTTTTGTACTCTGGTTTTAATGAAAGTTTGATTGAAAGAAAACACCATCAAGGAATTTCAAAACACATGAGTACTTCAAATGTCTTAAATCAACACCATCAACGAATTTCAAAACAAATGAGTCTATTAATCGAAAATAAAAACCATCAAACACCATCATTCATCACAAAGCAGCTGCCGTGAAATCAAAAATTCAAAAACAGGAATCTTAAGTTGATGCACAAACCATTGTTATATCACGATATCACAGGTCGTTCTGTTATGCCCTTCTTTGCCACACCGCGCACACTTATGTCTCTTTGACCCTTGTGAGTTTTGTGATGATTTTATCTTGTCTTCAGCGGATTCATATCTTCTTTTTCTTCGCCGTCCTGGATGTCTTCTTGTTTCAGGTGGTCGAACTTTTGCATCTTCAACATACTGTGGGACTCGCCATTCTTCTTCAGGAACACCTATTGGATTAACAGTTTCCTCATATTGCGATCTCCATGCAGTAGTGGTATACACATCATCAGCATAAGGATATAGATCCTTGCCTATATCAAAAGCTCCTTTTATAGCATGTCTACAAGGGAGTTTTTGGATGCTGAACTTTCCACATGAACAAGTCCTTCTTTCTAAGTCAACAATGTAGTCTACTCCATTACCTTTAACCTGGATCTGCGATCTGCTCATCAAATAACCGTTCATGAATTTACCTTTCTCTATTCTTCTTGAAATCTTTTTCTCCACCTCAACAGTTAAAGGATCTTTATGCTTTGCACTTAACTCTCTACTCTCATAAAACCAGCGTGTCATCATTTCTCTGATGCTGTCTAACAAAGGAATTATTGGATACTCTCTGGGTGTCCTCAAAGCAGCATTAATTGATTCAGCTGCATTGTTGGTGTTAATATCATACCTATAACCCAGAAAATGACAGCGAGCCCATTTTGTCACATCGGCTTCCTCTAGATAACTTCCAATAGCAGGACTAATATTGTTAATTTGCCCAAACTCTTTCTCAAACTCAGCAACTCTATAAGCTTTTGATGCTTTTGCAACCTTACCAGCGACACCTCTTCCCTTATGATATGTTATCACATTGCTAAGCAAGTGGTGGATGCAAATACCATGTTTAGCCAATGGATAGATGTTTCCAATTGATTTAGCAATCGATGTATGTCTATCTGACACAAATGATAAACCTTCTTCATCAGCTATAACCATCTTAAGTTGCATAAAAAACCACTCCCATGAACAATCATTCTCAGAATCAGCAATTCCAAATGCGATTGGATACAAATTGGAGTTACCATCTACAGCTGTAGCAACTAGGAGAACCCCTTTGTATTTATTCTTCAAAAATGTACCATCAACTACTATCACTTTCCGCATTGACTTGTAGAACCCTCTTGTTGATTGACCAAAAGAAATAAATAGATATTTAAATCTTCCATCAAAGTCAATTTCATAATTCGTGAACGTACCAGGATTCGCTTCTTGTAGCATGTGCAAGTATTTTGGAATCTTAGCATAACTTTTCTCAGGAATTCCTCTAACTTCGTTAACTGCATACTCCCGAGACTCCCAAGCTTGGTGATATGTTAGCTCGCAGCCGTACCTTGAACGAATAATATTAACTATATCATTCGGTTTAGGACCTTCCTTCACACCCTCATAGCTTTGCTTAATGAGATGTCCAATTGTTCTTGCAGATGGAGTCCTACAAAATGAGTTTTTTTTTGAAGGGGCACATGTATGGTTACCCACAAACTTGTTGATTTTGAAATATGTAGACGCTTGTAAACACTCAGCCCGGAGACGCCAATTACAAGCACTATCAATGCAGCGTATACACCACCATCTCTTATCAGATTTTGTAATCCTATAGTCGCAGTTATATTTCATTGCATACATTTCCATAGTAGCCTGTAAAGCTTCCTTACTGCTGAAATATTCACCATTTTTTACCATTGAATCTTCCAACTTTAAACCAGCAGCATCACCAAGATTAGCATCAGTAGGCTTTTCTAATACATCATTAGTCGGCTTAGGTGAATTCCTTGAAATAATACCTACTGATTTTCCCACATCAACTTCCACATTACAACCATCGCCACATTACAACCATCGTCACATCAACTTCCACATTAAATAATTTATNTGAACTTTCCACATGAACAAGTCCTTCTTTCTAAGTCAACAATGTAGTCTACTCCATTACCTTTAACCTGGATCTGCGATCTGCTCATCAAATAACCGTTCATGAATTTACCTTTCTCTATTCTTCTTGAAATCTTTTTCTCCACCTCAACAGTTAAAGGATCTTTATGCTTTGCACTTAACTCTCTACTCTCATAAAACCAGCGTGTCATCATTTCTCTGATGCTGTCTAACAAAGGAATTATTGGATACTCTCTGGGTGTCCTCAAAGCAGCATTAATTGATTCAGCTGCATTGTTGGTGTTAATATCATACCTATAACCCGGAAAATGACAGCGAGCCCATTTTGTCACATTGGCTTCCTCTAGATAACTTCCAATGGCAGGACTAATATTGTTAATTTGCCCAAACTCTTTCTCAAACTCAGCAACTCTATAAGCTTTTGATGCTTTTGCAACCTTACCAGCGACACCTCTTCCCTTATGATATGTTATCACATTGCTAAGCAAGTGGTGGATGCAAATACCATGTTTAGCCAATGGATAGATGTTTCCAATTGATTTAGCAATCGATGTATGTCTATCTGACACAAATGATAAACCTTCTTCATCAGCTATAACCATCTTAAGTTGCATAAAAAACCACTCCCATGAACAATCATTCTCAGAATCAGCAATTCCAAATGCGATTGGATACAAATTGGAGTTACCATCTACAGCTGTAGCAACTAGGAGAACCCCTTTGTATTTATTCTTCAAAAATGTACCATCAACTACTATCACTTTCCGCATTGACTTGTAGA
>NC_025700.1:9244255-9250467 GCF_000633955.1 Camelina sativa
TCTGAAATTTTTAGAACAAATTTTCCGTCTAAACTTCGTAGAACATGTACAAACTGTAGAATGAACAATCTAAATGTTTCAGAAAGAGAAAAAATCGTAGAAAGTCTATTCTAAACAATTTAGACCAGAAATCAGCAAATTACAAACTGATTTTTGACATCCAAAACATTTTTTTTTCAAATTTTTTTTTACACAGTTGTATACTAACATGTGTTTTCTGTTTGTTTATTGGTTCAAACTCCTAAAAACTTCACTATTTCTATTAGTAGGGGTATTTTCGTCACAATTGACAATCTTAAAAAAAAAGTGTAGATGGCCAAATTTTTAGAAAAAGATCCTTTATTTATAATTCTCCCTAAGTTTAATTCCTATGTTAGTATTTGTTGCTTGTCCTCCATTACTCCATATAATAAAATATAAATTTGTTTGTGTATTTAAGTTTGTAACGTGAGTTCTTCTTATATTAAAAAATAATCATGAGATTTGACTACTTTTGTGCTTTTTTTATAATCTTTTTGTTTGAGTGTTTTGCTATTCCAACTTTGCTCTTCGATCATATTTATACATTCTTTTGTTGATGAGAAGGTAAGCAAAGTAAACTTAATGATGTATATTCTAATTCGTCTATATAACTGCATATCTCTTATGCTAATGTCGATCTGATGCAAACGAGTGGTAGAGAGAAGTGTCACTCGTGTATACCATTCGTTGTTCTGTTTGGTGCCTCTAAATGGATTAGGCTTAACAATATTGGTTTTGATTAATATGTGGTAGAGAGAAGTATCACTCGTGTATACCATTCGCTGTTCTGTTTGGTGCTTCTAATATTTAGTTTAACAATATTGGCTTTGCTCAATGTGTCGTTTGATACTCTTAAGTATTGATTTTGTGTTTAAATACTATTTTCTTTGGCTAAATTAAAAATGTTTTTTTTTCTAAATTATAATTAGTTGATGACTGAAATAGATTCTTTAGATTATTTAATTTACAATATTTTGGTAGAACAAACATGGCAGAATCTCACACATGAAATTCTTCAAAATAAGTTCTTTAAGATTTCAGTGTCTTTCCTATGCTTATTGATTCAACCTTTGCAAGTTTACTGCAATTCATTCTTTGGTACGTCTTTCAAGTCACAACTCATTATGGCAAGATTAGATAGTTCAAAATAGAATTTCTTCTCTCAGAAAACCAGAATAACCGTTCATGGAGTTCAGCTCACGTCCTTAGGAAGTTATACTCTGTTTTCTTCTTGCTTAGGTCTTCTGTACTTATTTTTGTTTTCATTAGTTTGTCAAATTAGAGTAAAAAAAGGATGTGGTAAATGTAAACATAGTTTTCCCCCTAATATATTTTACATTCATTCCAAAAAAAAAAAGCAAAGTAAATTGCACTATATTATAAATTGAAATCAGAATAGACAACTCACCGTAATTTAGATGGATTTTTGGTTTCTAAAGACAACTCACAATTGATGCCTTCTTGGTTTTACATGTTAGTTATTTTTTGGGAGTTGAAGGAATAGTTTTGAAAGAAAAAATAGAGTTTGTGTTAAGTCAAAGTCTCCGTATGCATACGAGAATGAAGATGAAAGTGTGAATATTAGTACCGACGCGGTGGAGAATGGAAGAGCATAAACCTGATTCCCTAAGTGGAACACTAACATTGAGTACTTCATTAAGAAGGTAAATTTTTGTTCTCTTTTGTCATTTAGCGTTGAGTCAAAATGATTTCATGTATATACAATTTCATCATTTTAAATTTTTATATGTAATGAATCTAAAAATAAGAGTATAAGTAAAATTACTAAAATAAGCAAATGCAAAATACTAAATTTTAAAAAGCATTTAAAAATTTAACTAATCATACTTACGTCAAACAAAATGAGCTTATCAATATATGAATATAAAAAATGTTTATTTACTAAAAACCATTAAAAATAATTGTTAATTTTATTTTAAAATTTAAAATTAAAAAATATAAAAAAATATGGTGTCTCTCTCAAGAGACGGTTTTTGTGGTGACTCTTGCCACTGCTTTTCCCTCCGGCGTTGTTGGCGTTTTTCTCCATTTTGGAGTACTTTTCCCACGGACAAAACTATCATTTTCAATTTCCGTTTCTTTGTTGGCGGTTTATTTCTGTTAGTTATCTCTGGCAGTTTACTTTCTCTCGTTTCTGCGGGAGATAACCGTTTTCTCAAACCGCCATGAATCATCTTGTATAAATACCTTTGGTTTACTCTGTTTTTCCTATTCTATTCACCCTCCCACCACCGAATTTCCACCGTGTTTCAAACAATGAGCGATTACTTGCGAAAATCAGTCCAAGACCTTGATCTGGGCATTGATGATGCCCCACTGTAACATCCGCAAACCAAAATCCCGGTTTAGGGATTGCATCGATCGATGCACTATGTGCATCAATTGATGCAAGGTTGTTTTCTGCGGACGAGTTTAAGTGAAACGCTGCGTTTTGGGCAAAGGAAAAGGGGAAAAACCCTTAAGTCGTTTCTTTTGTCTCATTAGTTGTTTTGGCCGATTTTGAGAGAGAGAAAAGAGAGAAAGAGTGTTCTTGGTGTTCGTGGAGACTTTCTGTGGATTGGTGGCTTTTCTGGTGAGATCTGAGACTTAGGACGTTGTAGGAGCTTCCTAGGAGCGTGTTCTTGATTTTTTAAGGTTCAGAAACTTCTTGGCAAAGGTAAGTGCATGACCATGACTTATCTAAACTGGAGAAATCTCTGATTTGCTTGCTTTGTGTTGTTAGGCTTGTCAGATTGGTATTTGGGACGATTGGACGTTTTCTTGTGGCTTGGGATAGTGTTTTGTGGTTACAAGAACAAAAATCCGGCGAGAAGCTTCGGGGGAAAACGATGCTCGGCATTGCATCGGTTGCAGATGCGAGGACGGCACGAAAAATCTAGGGTTTTCGTGCTATGTCGAGCATGCGTCGGTCGATGCAATGGGAGCATCGGTCGACGCAACCTCCAACTGGTGTCGGTCGATGCAAGTTGGTGTCGGTCGATGCTGAGTCTTGGTTTGTTATTGTTGATTGTTGATTGTTTAGTGATGGTTAGAGATGACTCTATTGCTTGTGTATATAGCCCAATATATGGGAGGATTGCCATACTGAGTGTTTATAAAATACTCATGCATTGGAATTTGCGTTTGTGGTGCAGGTAAAGGCAAAGTGTGATCGTGGAATCAAGGCAATGAAGAGGAGGATGTTCTAGTCGTTCGCTTTGTTGTCTGGCTTCTGTTAGGTTGCTAGAGTTGAGTCCTAGAATGTTGTTTAGGATTGCTAGTTCTCTGGTTTATGCTGTTTGGATCATTAGTTTATGACTTGGAATTAATATTGGTTATTGGATTATTTATTGGTTATTGGTATCTGTTATTTCCGCTGTTGGTTGTGTTTGTGGTTAGGTGGCTAGTGGGTATGGGACCACTAGCTGTAGTGTATTTATTATTATTAATTAATTAAAAAAAAAACGGGTCAGGTCGTTTCAGTTTGGTATCAGAGCCCTTACGGTTCTAGGTTTGGGTTCACTAGGTTTCTGTATTGATGTTGGGATTGCATGTCCTGATTGATTATGTGAGTTAGTCAATTTTGTGTGGCATGGAGTCCTAGAACATCCTCTTCGAGCCTACAATATGATCGATGCCCTGCAGGGCCAGCTTGGGGTCAGTTGGGACGGCTAGCAGTGAGGCTAGTGGGCTAGCAGTGAGGCTAGTGGGGTCCACAGGACGGATTGTTACATAAAAATTGATTTTTATATGACAACCCATCATGTGGACCCCACTAGCCTCACTGCTAGCTTGCCCCCATAGGCCCAAATCTGGCCCTGCAAGGCATCGATCCTAAGCCCTCACCGTAGCAAATGGAACTACTCATCCAAATCCACAATAGGTTATTGGTGCGCCAGGCGTTCCTCAAACCCTGGTCCCCACCCTTTAACAACCTTCCCACATGACAAGTTGTCACCAATTGATTATGTAACAACACGTCCCTTGGACCCCACTAGCCTCACTGCTAGCTTGCCCCCATAGGCCCAAAGCTGGCCCTGCAGGGCATCGATCCTAACCCCTCACCGAGGCAAATGGAACTACTCATCCGATCAATTGGTAGCAACTTGTCCTGTGGGAAGGTTGATAAAGGGTGAGGACCAAGGTTCGAGGAACGCCTGGCGCACCAATAACCTACTGTGGATTTGGATGAGTAGTTCCATTTTCCACGGTGAGGGGTTAGGATCGATGCCCTGCAGGGCCAGCTTTGGGCCTATGAGGGCAAGCTAGCAGTGAGGCTAGTGGGGTCCACGGGACAGGTTGTTACATAAAAATGGATTTTTATATGACAACCCATCTCGCGGACCCCACTAGTCTCACTGCTAGCCGCCCCAACGGACCCCAAGCTGGACCTGCAGGGCATCGATCCTAACTCCTCACTGTGGCAAATGGAACTACTCATCCAAATCCATAGTAGGTTATTGGTGCGCCAGGCGTTCCTCGAACCCTGGTCCCCACCCTTTAACAACTTTCCCACATGACAAGTTGCCACCAATTGATTATGCCATCAGATTTTGTCACAAGGGCGGCCGCTATCAATCGCTTTTCTCTGGTTGTCACCCCTGTTAACCTTCGCAAACAAAATTTGCGGGCTCTCATCCGTCAGATGCCTAGAGTATGTGACGTAGCGGAAGCTAATAGGGATAGAACTAGAGATCCGTTGATTCCTCAGAATACCGGATAACTAGGTTTTCAGAGTCCTCCTCTCAGGGCTTTCGCAAAAGCTCTTGGATTTGTGAATACTCTTCACAGTGGTTTATCAAAACCTCTTTAAATCTTTCGATTAATCAATTCATCAATAACTGAATACAATAGAAGGCCTAAGAAGGCTATATATAATAAAGCATAAAAACCCTAAAACAGAGAATATTCTATAATAATTATAATTAATAAATTAAAAGATAACAATAATAGATATTTGGAAATTATCCAAATATCTCGCTGCATCAGTATGGGGTTTCACACAGGAATGTGTGGGCAGAATAATTGATGGAGGAAGAGTACAGTTTCGTTTCCGGTCTGAAGAAATGATGAGTTTGGTACTTCGCCGCGGTCTGTGGTACTTCGCCGCGGTTCGTGGTTCTTCAATGACTGGATGGTCACAACTCACCGATGGTACCCGAATATCACTGAATCTGACATGAAGATCATACCTTTCTAGATTCAAATTCAAGGTATTCCGATACTCTACTTAACAAATGTCATGGCTAGAAGGGTTGGAAATAGTCTAGGCTATGTAACCGAAGTAGATTATGATGAAAATGTGAACCAAGTGGGTTCTGTAAGGGTTAAGATAGATTGGAACATAGACAACCCTCTGAACCAAGTGTGTTCTGTAAGGGTTAAGATAGACTGGAACATAGACAACCCTCTTCGTTTCCAAAAGAATGTCCAGTTTATGGCGAATGAAAACACCATAATCAAGTTTCATTTTGAGAGACTTCGCAACTTCTGCACCAAATGTGGTCTCTTGAAGCATGATGCCAAGGAGTGTCCCTTGACCTTTGATGACCCTAACCAGTTTGCGCCTGATGATGATAGTGATGGTGATGATCATTTTGATGGAGAAAACAACATGACTGATGTTGATATCACTAACTCTATGCCTCTTTCTGTGCCTATCCCCGGTTTGCAAATGCCACCCCCGCAAGGAACTTATCATGATAATGTTCGTACCACCACTCTCTCCTCAGAGATCCCCAGTATGTTCGAAGATACAGAACTAACAGCCAAAAGGGTGTGTTACCTTCACTCCAAGTATGTGAGAGATACTGCTATTTCACAAGCACAAGAGGATCTACTTCAGGAAAACTCTGACAATGCTACACCAGATTTCATTTTTCTCAAGCGCAAGCGGGTAAGGTTTGAAACTGCTTTCAACAATGCTGATGCTGCAGAGGAGATGGTGGTTCTAAGCCAACTCCGACAAAAAGGAAAAAGTGCAAGTTCTGTCGGCTCGTGTTCAACCACTATTGGTTTCGGCGGAGGCGCGGGGGCCCGGTACCCCCAAATCCTCCATGAAGATGGTGTCCTGAAACTGTCATGGCCTTGGATCGCCGCTGACGTCTACTACTATTAAGCGACTATGTAAATTAACTAAGTGTGATGTTTTATTTCTCATAGAAACTCTAAATAAGTGTGATATGGTATGT
>NC_025700.1:9251154-9252869 GCF_000633955.1 Camelina sativa
CCCCCCTTGGAAGGAGTGGTGGTTTAGATCTTATGTGGAACAACAATGTGTCCTTATCCCTGATTTCAAAGGATGAGATACTCATTGACGTTTATGCAACCTATAAAAACAATAATTTCTACTTATCTTGTGTTTATGGTCATCCAAGACAAAGTGAAAATCATCTTCTATGGGACTATCTTGAAAATATTTCAAACCATCGTTTAGATCCTTGGATCCTTATTGGGGATTTTAATGAAATAATCTCAAACCAAGAAAAGAGAGGTGGTCCCATAAGGGATGAATGGACTTTCAGAAACTTTAAGCACATGATATCAACTTGTGACTTGGATGACATTAATTCAAGTGGAGACAAATTTTCATGCGTTGGGGAACGATACACTCATACAGTTCGTTGTTGTCTAGACCGGTGCATGATTAATAGCATTGGAGCAGCTAACTTCCCAAATGTGATGCTCGAATTCATGGACTTCTCAAGCTCAGACCATAGGCCATTATTCCTGCATTTAAAAGTAATTAAAGAAACTCGCAACAGAGGATTCTTCTTTGATAAACGTCTATGTGAACTACCTACATTTGATGAAACTGTTCGAGAAGGGTGGCATAAACAGCGTGATTCTACACAAAATTCAATTACCTCGAGAATAGCTAACTGTCAGAGAAGTATGTCAGCCCTGAAACATACTCCATCCGTTTCAAAATATAAGATGTTTTGGCTAAAAGCACACATAATAAGGAATGTCTATTTTTAAAAAGTTTAACCAATCAAAAACAAAACTGCATAAAACAACTAATAAAAAAATATGAAATTAATCTAAAAGTTGCCTAGAAAGTTGAAAACATCTTATATTATGAAACAAACCAAAACCTTTAAAACATCTTATATTTTGAAACGGAGGGAGTAAATCACAACTGAACGCAGAAACGCGTATCAAGGCATTACACTCTCAACTGAACTCGGCAATGGAAACTAATCTACAGATAGAGAGACAACGAGTACCACAACTTCAAACAGCCCTTACCAAAGCCTACAACGACGAGGAAAAACATTGGAGACAGAAAAGCAGAAATCAATTAATAGAAGAGGGAGACCAAAACACTAGCTACTTTCATGCCTGTGCAAAAATCAGATCATCTAAGAACAGAATAAATTCCATTTATACAGAGCAAAACCTTATCTATGGTGATAAGGACATTGGAGACCATGCACAAGACTTTTTCACGGAAATGTTTTCTCCTAATGGTCATTCGGTAGATCCAAATGATTTTGCTGATTTTGAGGCAACAATCACAAATAATATTAACTCTGCTCTAACTAAAGAGTTTTCAGACAAAGAGATTTTTGACGCTGTGTGATACACAGAGTTTTAAACCTTATTTTCCTACTGCAAGTGCACAGCAAAGAAGTAGTACTTAGGGGTCGAATCCCACGAAGACCAAGTTTTACTCTATGGTTCTATTGGTTCAATTTCAAGCTAAGACAATTCAAAGTTGGGTTTGTTTGGTAACACTAACGCGATTAAAACGGTATAAAAAGGCAATAAGCAAAACACTAGATCAGGGGTAATTCTCGGGAATTTCAGAGATAACAACTAAACAACTATTCAGGGCATAGATTAAGTACCAGTCTAGAACTCAAACATAAATATAAACTGATCCACTGTCGTGGTATCAATAACTCTATCTGATCGATTCTGTGCGGAAACGCGGAGCAC
>NC_025700.1:9258554-9259078 GCF_000633955.1 Camelina sativa
CAGCTAGGGGTAGTTTTACCGTCAATTCTCTCAACATCTCCTTGCACTTTGCATCCTCCAAATCCTTGCGAGATTTCTTAGGAGGAACAGGGTAAGGAACCCTAGGGGTGTACACGCGTGCAGGAGGTACCTCAGTAGGAACGGTCTGATCGGGAGTCGGGAGCACGTGCTCGCTGGGTGGGAGCACATGCTCGCCGGATGCTTCGGCTTCTTTTTGACTCAACGGTGGAGTCTCAGCAGCATGTTGAGGAAGGTATTCTTCAGCAATACCCTTGTCCTTGTCAAGCCTAGCGGATGGTGCATCTCTAGGGGGTAACTTCTTTCCTCCTCTTAGCTCAATCGCATTGACATACTCGTTCCGCGGGTTTGCTTCCCCTTTTCCGGGCAGAGTCCCAGGAGTTCTTTTCACGGCTTCAACAGTCTGTGCAACCTGAACATCAAGCTTCTTCACATGTGACATTACTGCCTCATACTTCCCATTAAGGTCATTGTACATGGTATCGACCTTAGCGTTGATTTCCACT
>NC_025700.1:9259134-9305418 GCF_000633955.1 Camelina sativa
CATTAAGCTAGTGAAATCGAGGCTTGGTAGATAAAAGGCTGTTTTAATGGTGGAGCTATAGAGTGTTTAGGTGTTACCATTACTTCAAAAGAGATGCAGGATATCGCACAAAATGGTAAGGGAGAGTGGACTCATTGATGTCCACAACCTCTAATCACTCTCCTCTTCTTATCTTCTCAAACTCAGCCTCTCTTTTCTCCTCAGGGTACAACGCATGCTCGGGGGTGTGTAACACTAGCTCTGGNTTTTTTTTTTTTTTTTTTTTTTTTTTTTTTTTTTTTTTTTTTTTTTTTTTTTTTTTTTTTTTTTTTTTTTTTTTTTTTAGATGATAGAAGGATGATGGGGGATCTTCTTCTGATATTGCCCCTGGAGCATGCGGACCGTATCCTAGGCTCTCTCTGCTCAAAACAACTCGCGGACTCGGATTTATGTAATTTCAGAGCAGGTGCTCGCTAGGTTGGAGCACGTGCTCTGTCCGTCCGACTTTTTCCTCTTTGGTTCTCCAGCAAGAGAGAGTTAGAGATTGTGTCAGTCCTGCTCTCCCCGACCGTTTTGCACATAGCTGCACAGAATGAGAAAACAAAAATACAAGTGCAAGTGGTTTGAAAGGAGGTTAGGCTCGGGGTGGTACTAACTTAAAATGAGCTAGCTATTCAGGATCAGCAAGATTGGCAAAATGAATAAGAAGTCCTGAATATGTGACACGTTTCCTATCCTAATGCCCAAAACGAGAAGAATTTAAATCCGGTTAGGTTCCAATAAAGTAGAGTCTAAGTCTTTCCGGTGAAACCTTAATGGGATGAAGCTTTTCTGGCCAGGAGAAGGGTCCGAATGTGAAGAGGTATTAGCTCGTCTCTGTACTCTTAGTTCTGCAACAATGGTCACTAGGAAAAACGGTCAAACTCACAAATGGTTAAAAACATCACAGATTTCGGTCCTAATTCCCACAAGTTTTGGTTCGACTCACATGACAAACTGACTCAATAAAAAGAAAAATAAAGAAAACAAATGTCATAGGTGACCGTCTCCGGTGTGAAAATAAGCCAAAGAGAGATCTAGACAAGAAGAAAAATAAAGGTAACAATAAAAATGAAAAGAAAATAAGGCGGATAGGACAGTGATGGTGTGTGTAACCGCGATCAGGCGTCGGAATCGTCTGGGCTCTCGCTCTCCGAACGGGCAAGGCGGCGCCTCCATCGTGGTGGTCTCACCGGTGGGCTTGGGTCGGCGGCGGTGGTGGTGTGGTGGCAGCAACCGCGAGATAGTGTCGTCAGGATCCTCCGCATCAAGTTGTTGTTCTTCTGCTACGGCTCGACCATCCATCTCCTGTACTCAGCGGTATCGGGCTCATCAGAGATCAGTGGGAGATCAAACTCACCCTGAGGATCGGATGATGTGAATGGTAGAACGCTGTCCTCGCGTTGGTGGGATGAGCTAGCAAAGTCCGCTGGTGGTGGATCAAACTGGGTAGGTGGAGGCGGAACATCTCCCAGAAGCAGTGGGGCGCGGGAGAAACGCAGATCATCCACCGTGGCTAGCTGCGTAAGCTCAGGAGCTGGGAGGCGAATGCTCCCCTGATTACCGTCAGTGCCACCGTATCGGTATGGACCGCCGAGCATGTGCATCGGGTTGGTCGCGTCCTGCGAGCATGTGCTCCGCATCTTCTTCCAACATTCCTGAAACCGAAAAGAGAAGAAACAAATCCTAAAAAGAAAAAGAAAAACTCAGCAATATATACCTGGTGGGTTGCCTCCCACCCAGCGCTTGTTTTAAGTCATTAGCTTGACTCGAAAGCTCCTTAGGCAATAGGAGGGTCGCCTAGGGCGAAGGTTTCACCCCTTGCGTGCTCAGAGGCGGCAAGATATGGTTTCAGCCTCTGTCCATTCACCACAAATTCTCCTCCTTTTGTGTCCAGCAACACAACAGCCCCATATGGTCTAATCTCCTTGATGGTGAAGGGTCCGGACCATCGTGATCTTAGCTTTCCGGGAAACAGTTTCAGCCTAGAGTTGAACAACAAGACTTGATCATTAGGAGCAAAGGTACTAGTGAGGATCCTCTTGTCATGGTAGGCTTTGGTACGCTCCTTGTAGAGTTTTGAGTTTTCATAGGCGAGGTGCNGTGGTGGTGTGGTGGCAGCAACCGCGAGATAGTGTCGTCAGGATCCTCCGCATCAAGTTGTTGTTCTTCTGCTACGGCTCGACCATCCATCTCCTGTACTCAGCGGTATCGGGCTCATCAGAGATCGGTGGGAGATCAAACTCACCCTGAGGATCGGATGATGTGAATGGTGGAACGCTGTCCTCGCGGTGGTGGGATGAGCTAGCAAAGTCCGCTGGTGGTGGATCAAACTGGGTAGGTGGAGGCGGAACATCTCCCAGAAGCAGTGGGGCGCGGGAGAAACGCAGATCATCCACCGTGGCTAGCTGCGTAAGCTCAGGAGCTGGGAGGCGAATGCTCCCCTGATTACCGTCAGGGCCACCGTACCGGTATGTGTAGAAGGGGTTGGCTAACTGGATGACTCGGGAGTGGACCAGATGCTGTATGTCAATGCGCTCCCTCTGCTCTACACGAGAATACCTCGTCAGATCGATCCGCATGTGCTCAAAGAGATGAGTGAGAAGGCTGCCAATCCTCTCTGTACGGCCAGAAGTCTTGTGCTTAGCAGCACAGATCATCTCAGCGAAGTGCATAGCCATGTTGCACCGCACATCAGATGGAGCAGGTGCTCCAGGAAACAGAGCATGTGCTCTGGGAGCCGCGGGTGTCAAAAAGCTGCACCCCAAGTACAACATCAGCAAGTCGTCGTGGTGGACTTTGTTCCCGATGTCGCGGTTGAAGACGAGGTTGCTGAAGACGCGGGAGGCGATCCTGACTGCGGGATGCCAGATGCTCGTCTGGCTGGCCCTGTTGGAGCGGTAGGGCCCCGAAGCTATCAAGCTCCAAAAGGTGGCTGCCTCTGGGAACTTCCTCGGGAAGCTCATGTTCTCGTCCTCGAGATAGAACCCGTAATGGAGGCCGAAGTCATGCAGGGGCAATTCGTAACGGCGCCCGCCGGCCTTAAAAGAGAATGTGGCGCCGGCGATGGATTTCTTCTTGGGGTCAGCGTGTGTGAGTGTGGCGGAGGCGAGGCACTGCCGGACCAAGTCAGGGTATAAGTCTCCCTCCCAAGTGGTAAAGATCCCAACACGCGCTTGGCACAATATCTGGTAGACTTGGTCGTGCAAGCCGAGCATCTTGAGCGTGTCATCACAAAGAGTGCGGGTGGGCTCGATCTTTACGGACAGCAGCTTGTTGTATTGGTTGGCGTCCCTCTGATCCCAAACCGTGTCAGACTCGGCGGGTAACGAGTCATCGTTCAAGTTGAACGGTTCTCCCTCGCACCGTGGCCACGGGAATGATTGTGAATCGTCGGTTGGTCTCTTTGTTGTGCTCTTTCTTCCTGAGGTAGAGCGTCTAGGGGCCATCTGTACCTCGAGTGTGTGCTTAAATGGACTAGAGATTGAGGATTGTGGTGGATAATGAAGCAATCTAGTCTCAAAAATCACTGAAATCGGTCTAGTTTTGAAAAAGTTAGCAATGGGAGAGAAAGAGAGCTTCGACGGCGACGAGGAGAAGAAAAGAAGAAAGAAGGAAGAAGAAAAGAGAGAAGGGTTTGCGATTTGGTGGGTTACCTGGGCCTGGTGGGCCTGGGCCTGAAATTCATTAAACTTACCTGGCCCAATCGCTCTTCTCTTTTTCTTCTTTTTTTCTCAGTTTGCCGAGCATGTGCATCGGGTTGCTCGCGTCCTGCGAGCATGTGCTCCGCATCTTCTTCCAACATTCCTTCTGCCTTTGTCAAGGCAACCTCCAACGGGTCGAGAGTGAGAACTTCATCGGTAACCTCATGTGCAACCTCTGAACCATCATCAACCACAAAAGTCTGACCATCTATCATAGGTTTCTTGAGCAGCTTATTCATCTCAAACCTTGCAATCATATCCCCCAGCTGGAGATCGATCGCTCCCCCTTGCACATCTATAATCGCACCAGCTGTGCATAAGAATGATCTACCTAAGATCAGGGGGTCACGTGGTTCTTCTTCAAGTTCCAGAACCACAAAGTCTGCTGGTATAAGCGTGTCCCCTATCTGGACATGTAAATCCTCCAACACTCCTATGGGGCGCTTGGTGGATCTATCCGCGAATACTAACGAAATCCGTGTAGACTTGAACTTCGTGTATCCCAGCCTTTTAGCCACTGAATATGGCATAAGGTTCACACTGGAACCTAGATCACAGAGGGAGTTTGCAAAAATCGTTTTACCGATTCTCACGGATAAGACAAATCGCCCTGGATCATCTCTCTTCTTTAGCACTTTGTTTTGCAGCACAGCACTGCACTCTCTTGAAACCATCATCACGTTCTCTTCCTCTGACACTCTCCCATAAACTAACCCTTTCACATATCTCTTCAAAGCAGGTATCATCTGAACAGCATCAGCCAGGGGTAGTTTTACCGTCAATTCTCTCAACATCTCCTTGCACTTTGCATCCTCCAAATCCTTGCGAGATTTCTTAGGAGGAACAGGGTAAGGAACCCTAGGGGTGTACACGCGTGCAGGAGGTACCTCAGTAGGAACGGTCTGATCGGGAGTCGGGAGCACGTGCTCGCTGGATGCTAGCACATGCTCGCCGGATGCTTCGGCTTCTTTTTGACTCAACGGTGGAGTCTCAGCAGCATGTTGAGGAAGGTATTCTTCAGCAATACCCTTGCCCTTGTCAAGCCTAGCGGATGGTGCTTCTCTAGGGGGTAACTTCTTTCCTCCCCTTAGCTCAATCGCATTGACATACTCGTTCCGCGGGTTTGCTTCCCCTTTTCCGGGCAGAGTCCCAGGAGTTCTTTTCACGGCTTCAGCAGTCTGTGCAACCTGAACATCAAGCTTCTTCACATGTGACATTACTGCCTCATACTTCCCATTAAGGTCATTGTACATGGTATCGACCTTAGCGTTGATTTCCACTGAAGCTTTTTGTTGATTCACCAAGAGTTGTTGCATCATGTTTTTCAGCTCATCCTGAGAGCTGCTAGCAGATGAAGGTCCCAACTGCTGGTTGGTGTAAGGCAGTGCTTGCTGAGCGCTTGTATATGCCTGCTGGTTCCCCCCTTGGAAACGGTTTTGAGTGGGCACAAACTGTTTGCCTTGGAAGTTGTTTGAGAAGGTTTTCTGATAACCCATCTGATTCTGAGCTCCTTGCTGCGGATACACCTGATCCTGAGGATTCTCCACGTTGGTGCTTCTATAGGACAAGTTCGGATGGCTTCTGTAGTTCGGGTTGAAACCCCTGTTCTGCAAAAAACCTTGCCCACTCACATAATTAACCTCCATCGTTTCATCCTCTCCATCACAAATCTCCTGAGCTAGCGGCATGTCTCCGGTCTCATCGACAAAATGGACAGTTTTCTGGCTCCCCTTCAGAAGAAGGTTCACCTTGGCTGTCAACTCGTCAATCTTTTGCGTATCGACACTGTTGACCTTCACGGACCTGTCATACTCAAGAGCCTTGTTGCTGGAGCTTGCAGCTAGGTTCTCAATCAACTGATATGCTCCTTCCTTAGACTTTGTCATAAAATCCCCATTGCTGGCCGAGTTGAGAGCGTTTCTGTAGTCCCAGTTAACTCCATCATAGAAAATGCCCAGAATCTGTTCATCACTGAATCCATGGTGCGGACACTCTCTACGGTACTCTTTGTACCTCTCCCAAGCCTCGCAGAAGGCTTCTCCAGTGTGCTGTTGGAACGATGAAATCTTGTTCCTCAGGGCAGCGGTCTTAGCCTTGGTGTAGAAATGGTCCAGAAACGCAGATCTACACTGTTCCCATGATGTCAGAGACCCAGGTGGCAATGACTTCAGCCAACGTGAAGCTCTATCCGCAAGAGAGAAGGGAAAGAGCTTGCACTTCAGAAAGTCTGGCGGTATCCCATTTGAACCAGTGGTGCTACATATCTCCTCAAAATTCTCGATGTGGTCCATCGGAATCTCAGCTGGGAGACCGTGAAATAGGTGCTGCTTCACTAGAGAGATCATCTGTGGCTTGATCTCAAAATCTTGTCTCGGGATGGTGGGAGGAACAATCGCCGCTCGGTTGGTGTAGAACACATGCGGGTTGTCCTTGTCCCCAATGGACGGTTGTGGCGGCGCGGCTCTTTCGTGTTGAGCACGGAGCAACTGCCCCAACTGTTGTCGAAGTTGCTGCAACTCGGCAGCCATATCCTCATTGTTTCTATTGTCACCCATGTTGACGGATTGAAACTTTCTGTTCTTGCGGTTTGTTCTTTCTGCCAAAGAGAGCTCTGCGGCTGACAAAGCAACTAGTTCTTCGGTGTTGTTTCTTCTTGTAGATCTTCTTGACATGCACCTGAAACACACGCAAAGAAGAAGCAGAAAGACAAATCAGTAAGGTCTTAGTCTAGTAATTTCGCCGAAAACCAAAGGTAAAAATTTGGTCCCCGGCAACGGCGCCAAAAACTTGATACACAGAGTTTTAAACCCTATTTTCCTACTGCAAGTGCACAGCAAAGAAGTAGTACTTAGGGGTCGAATCCCACGAAGACCAAGTTTTACTCTATGGTTCTATTGGTTCAATTTCAAGCTAAGACAATTCAAAGTTGGGTTTGTTTGGTAACAGTAACGCGATTAAAACGGTATAAAAAGGCAATAAGCAAAACACTAGATCAGGGGTAATTCTCGGGAATTTCAGAGATAGCAACTAAACAACTATTCAGGGCATAGATTAAGTACCAGTCTAGAACTCAAACATAAATATAAACTGATCCACTGTCGTGGTATCAATAACTCTATCTGATCGATTCTGTGCGGAAACGCGGAGCACGTGCTCAGACATCCGGAGCACATGCTCGGCGGTCCATAAACCCTAAACTGTCGTTTGAGCCCAGAATCGCAGACAAGCATTAAAGAACAGGAATGATAAGTTCACAAATCACCTACACATCAACTTTCGCAGGTCTAGGATAATTTGCCCACTAATGTCTTTTCTAGCAACCTATTACACTTTTGATGAATAGATAAACCTAGAATCATAGATTGGGTGATCAAATCAACCTAAGCATTAAGTCTAACAATAGTGAAGACAATCGATTATATAAAGCCCTATTTGTGTTCTGTTGCTAACCCATGAAACCCCTTTTGAAACCCCTAATCTAGCAAAGAAAACTACTCAGACATAGAGAAATGAATCATAGCAAAAGATGAGAAATTCAATGACATAAAAATAAAAAGGGTTCAGAGAATGCTTCACAAGGTAGCCGCTCTTCTTCCTCTCACAAAAACGTCGCTCCAAAACCAAAAGAAAAGGTATATCCTCTCTCCTAAAAACCCTAGGTTAAATAGCATACAAGTAGAGAAAAATAAGGAAAGAATCCAAATTCAAATCTCCCTATTAAAAAGCGATCTCAGCCCTCTTTCTCTCACAAAGGATCGCCTAAAATAAGGGGAACTAGGCAGGGAATCGGCGCCTAGATGCTTGCCACGTGTCGTCATGAAACCGTAGAGTTGGGAGCATGTGCTCGGAAATCGGGAGCATGTGCTCCTGGGTCTAAAATCAGCTTTTCTGCTCCAATTCAACTCCTTTCTGCTCCGATTGCTCCTGCTGTTCCAATCCTTGCTTTTAGCTTCCTAGCCTCTTATTATAACCTGAAAAGGACTCAAACAACTACAAAACTATCAAATAAACGGGGTCAAAGTGAGTCAAAACCGTAACATATCACTGTGTGCTTAATTGGCGATGATCGTGCTCCGGGACCTGACGGCCTAACTGCACGATTCTATAAACGGTGCTGGTCAATTGTAGGAGAAGATGTGATTCGGGCGGTACAAGATTTTTTCAAAACTTCTATTATGACACAAGGTATCAATCACACAAATATATGCCTGATTCCGAAGATTGATAATCTTGAATCCCTTTCAGACTATAGACCGATTGCTCTCTGCAATGTCTTATAAAAGATTATTTCAAAATGCGTTGTTAAACGGCTCAAGCCTCACCTAGACAGTATAGTATCTGATTCACAAGCTGCATTTATACCAGGTAGAATCATTCAAGATAATGTACTGATAGCTCATGAAGTCATGCATGCTCTGAAATCCCGTAAGCGTGTCTCACAAACATACATGGCCGTAAAAACTGATGTTAGTAAGACGTATGATAGAATTGAGTGGAACTTCCTTGAAACAACTCTCAAACTATTTGGTTTTTGTGATCGTTGGATTGGTTGGATTATGGCTGCTGTACGATCTACTACATACTCTGTCTTAATAAACGGTTCACCTCATGGATTTATCCAGCCTGAAAGGGGAATCCGCCAAGGAGACCCTCTTTCCCCATATCTCTTTATACTATGCTCAGACATATTAAGCCATCTGATGAAATCATATGCAAAGGATGGAGATATAAAGGGTGTGAAAATTGGCAATGGAGTTCCTCGCATTACACATCTACAATTCGCTGATGATTCCCTTTTAATCTGTCAAGCGAATAGAAAAAACTGCCAAGCTCTACGAGATGTCTTTGATGTTTATGAACACTACTCGGGCCAAAAAATCAACACCTCTAAATCTATGATTACTTTTGGTTCAAATGTGTTTGGTTCTACTCAAGAAAGACTAAAGACAATCTTAAACATCCCAAACCAAGGAGGTGGTGGCAAATACCTTGGACTGCCAGAACAATTTGGACGAAAAAAGAATGAAATGTTCGAATACATCATTGATCGTGTCAAAAAGAGAACCTCCCATTGGACTAGCAGAAAACTCTGTCCTGCAGGGAAAGAAGTAATGCTGAAATCAGTAGCAGTCTGCATGCCAGTTTATGATATGTCGTGTTTCAAACTACTAAAAGGAGTTACATCTGATCTTGAATCTTTGCTAATGGACTTTTGGTGGGAAAGGAGTTCTCATAAAATCCCTTGGATATCTTGGAAGAAATTACAGACCCCAAAGAAAGATGGGGGACTTGGTTTTCGTGATCTAGATAAGTTCAATGATGCTTTGTTAGCAAAACAGGCATGGCGCCTTATACAATTTCCAGATTCACTGTTTGCTCGTGTTATGAAAGCTAGATACTATCCAGATGTATCATTACTTGAAGCAACACCAAAACGAACCCAATCCTATGGCTGGTCATCATTACTTATGGGTATAGCTCTCCTCAAAAAAGGTACATGTTTCATTATAGGAGATGGACAAACAATCAAGGCTGGAATAGACAACGTTGTTAATACTCATCCTCCAAGACCTATTTCCACTATAGCACCACAAGAAGAACCATTTTTGCTTCAGGATCTAATTACCTGTCACGAATCTAACCGATCATGGAACATTACAAAACTTCAATCTTTGGTAGTACCTGAGGATCAAGACTTCATAAAAAACACATATTTATCTAAACATGAGAGACATGATCAATTGATTTGGAACTATACTTTATCTGGTGACTATACTGTGAGATCAGGATATTGGCTGCTTACACATGATCCTACCGTACCTAATCTTCATCATGCTATTCCACACGGCTCTGTTGAATTAAAGAATAAGCTTTGGAGACTTAACATAATGCCAAAAATCAAGCATTTTCTATGGCGGACAATCTCATTAGCCCTGCCTAAAACCACAAGACTTCGTTCACGTGGTATGAATATTGATCCAATATGCTCGAGATGCATATTAGAAGAAGAGGCAATTAATCATGCTCTATTCACATGCCCCTTTGCTATATCTGCTTGGCAATTTTCAAACACCCCTGCTCTAAATTTAAATCAATTGTCTGACAACGCAGAGGACAACATCTTGAATTTAGTTGTCTTTTCAAAACGACAAGATATTCCTAGTCGCCTTAGCTCTATTACCATTTTGGTTAGTTTGGAGAATTTGGAAGGCCAGAAACAATACTGTTGTCAACAATTACAGAGAGAGTGCATCAAAAACAGTTCTACAAGCCCAATCTGAAGTTCAAGAATGGATAGATATTAAAGTGCATCAGGAGATTATACAAGATCCACATCCACAAACACATCAATGGAAAGCGCCACCGTCTTCTTCGGTAAAATGTAACTTTGATGCTGCTTTTGATAGGAACACACATCAAACCATTGGTGGTTGGATAATTCGAAATCATATAGGGTTACCTCTCTCTTGGGGTTCCTCCATCCTTGGTTATGCTGAATCTCCTCTTGAAGCAGAGACAAAAGCTCTACTGCTAGCACTGCAACAGTCTTGGAACAGAGGTTACTCAAATATTATCTTCGAAGGTGATAGCGTGAATCTCATCAACATTTTAAATGGTCATCAGAACAATAGATCCTTGGCAAACTTTCTTCATGACATACAATATTGGAAATCACGTTTTGATTCAATTTATTTTCTCTTTACAAGGAGAGAATGTAATTCTGCTGCTCATAACTTAGCAAGGTTTGGTTGTGTAGACAATGTTTCTTTTTCTGACTCTGTATCGTTACCGATTCGGCTTCGGCATGCCATTTGTATTGACTCTTCTTAAATGAAATAAAAGCTCTATTTTGTGGAAAAAAAAATTGTTAATTTTATTAAACTGGATTGTATTTATCTTCCATCTCATGTTTTTTTTTTAAAACCAAACAGTTCTTATTAATGGGTCTTTCCAATTTCAAAATTTGACAAAGCCTTGGTCCATACAATGTTAAGCAAACAAAATAGAAATAACAAAAACAAAAGCTCATCAAAGAATTGGGATCTTCTCCTGCTGAAAGACATGAAACAGTAGTTCGAATAGTAATTCTGGTGAATGGGAGTACTACTCCTTTGCGGCAGAGATCGTGAAGTGAAACCATTACCAGAAGAATCTGTAATCCGGCTCTGGTTCCACTTCAGTGCCTCACCTGACCCGGACTAAAAATCTTGGTTTGTCCAAACCACCGACAACAGGATCTATGGTGGTGGTCCCATGCCTACCAAGCAAACCACACTCAGAGCTAACCCCCACTTCCAGATCTGACGATGTCCTCTATCTCCAAACAAAGAGCCATTCAATCCGGTCCGGAGGAAACAAATTGCATCGATCTCATAGAATCTAGTTGCTTAAGCCAAACTCTAGAAACCATAACCCGCATTTACCTTCTAGGATCTGAAGGGATCTCCAGCTAACCCCCTGAACGAAGCAGCAAAACCCACCATTTAAACAAGAATGTGTTTGCAAAATAGTATATTTTAAAAACTTAATAAGTTAGTACATTTTTTCTATTTATAATTTGAGAAATAGATGAGTTTTACTATTTATGTAATATAAAATATGTGAGAGCTTCTCCAACGGTAAGGTTGTTATTGTGTGGTTTTTAAATTTTTTAAGAATAGATTTTGTACTTTATGAAAGTAAGAACTTGTAATTGGGTAATTAAAATTTTGCTCCTCCAATGGTGAAGTTCTTATTGGGGTTCTTAATTTTGAAAAAAAATATTTGTCAAAAATATTATTTATGAAATGAAAATATTTTAAGTAAAACATAATTACTTTGAATGTTTAAATAATTTAAATTGTATAAAAATAAGAAATAATAGCATTTCATAAATTTTTAAACATTAATTTTAAAACTTACAAATTATAAAAGCATAGTAAAAATAGGAATACAAATCATAAATGGGATAATAGATTAGTTGTAATCCTGATTGTAACCTTGATTTGTGTCAAACTTTTGCCATATATGTTCAATCAAATCATCATGCAAGCGTTCATTTGTTCTTTTATCACGAACTTCATTTCGCGTGATCATCATCTCGGTGATGTTTGAAAGCCTCGCAGTAGGAAGTGTGTAGTCCACATGTGAAGTTCGGTTTGATTGTGTTTGTTCGAATTCTGCAACATTAAACTGCGTGTACCCATCACGTTCATCTTCTACTATCATATTGTGTAGTATGATACACACTCTCATTATCTTTCCAACTTTTTCTTTATCATGGATGAGAGCCGGGTTTTTTACTATATGGAATCGAGCTTGCAAGACTCCAAAAGCACGTTCAACATCTTTACGAACAGCTTCTTGATATGTAGCAAATAAGGATGCCTTTGGAGTTTGTGGAAGGGGAATAGATTGGATAAAAGTATCCTATTTTGGATAAATCCCATCGGTGAGATAGTAGGCCAATTTATACTGGTGCCCGTTGACAGTATAATTCACCTTAGGAGCACGACCTTGTNAGAGCTTCTCCAACGGTAAGGTTCTTATTGTGAGGTTTTTAAATTTTTTAAGAATAGATTTTGTACTTTATGAAAGTAAGAACTTGTAATTGGGTAATTAAAATTTTGCTCCTCCAATGGTGAAGTTCTTATTGGGGTTCTTAATTTTGAAAAAAATATTATTTATGAAATGAAAATATTTTAAGTAAAACATAATTAATTTGAATGTTTAAATATTTTAAATTGTATAAAAATAAGAAATAATAGCATTTCATAAATTTTTAAACATTAATTTTAAAACTTACAAATTATAAAAGCATAGTAAAAATAGGAATACAAATCATAAATGGGATAATAGATTAGTTGTAATCCTGATTGTAACCTTGATTTGTGTCAAACTTTTGCCATATATGTTCAATCAAATCATCATGCAAGCGTTCATTTGTTCTTTTATCATGAACTTCATTTCGCGTGATCATCATCTCGGTGATGTTTGAAAGCCTCGCAGTAGGAAGTGTGTAGTCCACATGTGAAGTTCGGTTTGATTGTGTTTGTTCGAATTCTGCAACATTAAACTGCGTGTACCCATCACGTTCATCTTCTACTATCATATTGTGTAGTATGATACACACTCTCATTATCTTTCCAACTTTTTCTTTATCATGGATGAGAGCCGGGTTTTTTACTATATGGAATCGAGCTTGCAAGACTCCAAAAGCACGTTCAACATCTTTACGAACAGCTTCTTGATATGTAGCAAATAAGGATGCCTTTGGAGTTTGTGGAAGGGGAATAGATTGGATAAAAGTAGCCCATTTTGGATAAATCCCATCGGTGAGATAGTAGGCCAATTTATAGCGGTGCCCGTTGACAGTATAATTCACCTTAGGAGCACGACCTTGTAAAATATCGTCAAAAACTGGTGAGCGATCAAGAACATTGATATCGTTTAATGTACCTGGAGGTCCAAAAAACGCGTGCCATATCCAGAGATCTTGTGACGCTACAGCCTCTAAAACGATGGTTGGCTTTCCAGATCCACGCGTATATTGACCTTTCCATGCGGTTGGGCAATTCTTCCACTCCCAATGCATACAGTCGATGCTTCCTATCATCCCGGGAAATCCGCGCACCTCTCCAATATCGAGTAGTCGTTGAAGATCCGCTGGTGTGGGTCTCCTTAGGTACTCATCTCCAAAAAAATTTATGATTCCTTGAACAAAATTTTCCAAGCATGAAATCGCAGTGGTTTCAGCAAGGTGAATGTATTCATCTTGCGCGTCAGCAATCAATGTGCGGGTCGTGTTAGTAGCAATCAATGTGAGGGTTTGGTTAAAAACGATTTGGTTTGTGTTAGTATCAATCAATGAGAAAGTAAATTTCCACTTCAACTACAAAGCATTGAACACACCCCATAAACACAACCATTGAACAACCAACCAACACAACACAATCAATACAAGACTTACTGCTTACCTAATCTGACAAGACCGGTTTAGTTATTTGGTAGTTGGAAGCAGTGAATTAAACAAAATTAAGTAAAAAAGGAAACTAACCTGCTTGAATTCTCTAGTTTTTGCCATTTGTTGACCCGACCAAACTGATCACAAGTCTACCATGGTCTCCCTTACCAAACTAATCACAAGAAACAATATAAAAGAGAGGTTGAGAGAAACGGATCAGTGATCACATTTTTAATGAGTTGAGATATATGAAATATACACCCATAACAAGAACTCATAACAATTCTCGTTCCGTTGTTTGGTTAATTCTACACAAACGGATAAAAAGGGACTTAAACACAAGGATTCATGGAACAATCACAACTAAGTATGAGAGTTAATACTACTAGTATAGTACCTGTATTTGTCAGGGAATTTGCCTTTCTCCATGTAAGTCATGAAGTGATGAGCAAGTCTAGGAGGAACCGAATTAGACATAAGAAGCTCGATTCTGCTTGGAGAGCAAACTAAATCGGCTCCTCCATCACTATGGACGAATCTGCAGCTAGCTCCGCTTTTGCAGAAGCCTCTAGGTGAATCGATTAAGCTCCTGAAACACAAAGCATCCTTTGTTTTTAGTAAAACTCAGTAACAAGTGATCTGCAAAGCAACAAAAACAACTAATTAAAAAGCAAAGATACTTGCTTTCTCGACATTTATAGACTTATAAATGATTACAAGAGGATGATCATAACTAAAACTGAAACAAAAACAGATAAGTTATATCCTAGTTCACTTTTTAAAAGCCACCATTACAATCTATATCAACTACAAATGCAACATACTTCACAGCCTTACCAACACCTCTAAAACCATTTGATTGAATAATTTTGAAGACATAAACGATAGATTTTCAAGCATTCTAAACTTTCAAATCATTCTCGTTAATTCTAACAGTTATATTTTGCAACACTTTAAGAGAGTTTTAATAGAATTGTAAAGACATCAATTCCACTAATTTCTCTGTTTCGTTCTCTCACCACGTTAACAAAAAAAAAAAAAAACAACAACAACGTTGTCATCTTTCTTTCATGCGAATAAAGAGAAACAGAGCAATAAAACAGAAAACAGAGGGAGGTAAGAGAATAAAACAGAGACTTTGAGCACATTCTACAAATAGATTACCCTAATTACAATCATGCCTGGTGGAGAAGACTCAACGCTTTCCCATATGTCGTTCCGATTGGTTAATCAAAATCTCTGATTTCCGATTGATTAGTCAAAACCTCCGATTAGCGATTGGTTAATCAAAACCTTCGATTGCCAGGTTCTGATTTTGTCAAAAAAAAAAGTCTCTTTGTTTTGGGTTGGGAGTATCGCGATCGAGAAAGAGAGAAGAGGAAGAGGAAGAGGAAGAGAAAGGGGAAAAAAAATTTGTTTTTATATTAAAAAACAAGTGAAAGATATGCTGACACGTATTTGTTAAGAGGTAACTCTTAAGCTTGTTAAATAAGAGACAACTCTTATCTTTTTTATTAGTTCTGATTTATTTTTAATCACAATCTGTAATAAAAACCTTTGCTAAATCCACCGTTGGAGAAGCTTTGAGATAGATAGAAAAATTGGATATATATAGTGTAATGATGTTAAATGACAAAAGGATAGTTACATAAAAAAAACATCAATATAACTCATTTAGTGTACAAAGGTACAAAAATAATGATATTCAACGATTAAGGCTTTGATTGGTGATGGTTTTTAAGGCTTTAAAAACATTTAAAAGTTGTTAAGCATTTTATTTGCCATGCTTTTATAACAATCTAAAATATTTTGCTTCCTATATTATGGTTTCTAATTACTTTCTTTTTTTAAGATTCATCTTGACAATGACACTTACCGTAAGAGCATGGCCATTGGTCATACTAATGTGAGTGTCAAGANAAAAAAAAAAAAAAAAAAAAAAAAAAAAAAAAGTTGGAGGGAGAAAGAGACCTCAGGTCTATGCTAAAATTTATGTAGATACTCTAAGACATCCTTTACATTATATGTCTTCATTTGATTGGTTGATTTTTTAAAAACAAATAAAATATAAATTAAATAATATTATAACATTAAAATATAATCTGAAAGTTTATTTTCAGAGTATTATCAATGGCAATGCTCTAATGTATATCTAATATGGTTACACGAACTGGTATTCTCTAGCAACTTAAATAACATCCTGAATTCTTGATTGATGTTTTTTAGTCGAGGGTGCAACCTTCAGATTTTTTGAACATGGAAACAATCAGAATACATTCAACTATGAAATTTGTGTAAAAAGGTCATCACCTTGTTGTGATTCTAGTGAAGAGTCCTATTTTGAGGTTACTTTTTCACTTTTATTTCCACAAGTTATATCACGATTTATCTCATCACTTCTATCTTTTTCTATTCTCTCAGTGTTATTTGGATTTTTTTTCATGGTTTTGATATTTCCTTCGTATTGTTTATGTCTTTGATTTTTAGAAACTATGTATATTCTTGTATCATAATCTCGTCACACAATTTTCATTATACTTTATATTATAGAATTTTTGGTTTTTCATCGTTTTTTACTTCTCTCTTTATGTTTGTTATTAATTTTTTATGTTATGGATTTTTTATTTTATTTTCTTAAAACTTATATATTGAACCAAAAAAATATTTGGTATAATTAAAGCATATTTTCAAGAATGGTAAAATTAATGACATCAACTATGACAAATTCTAAACTTATTAGGTGATTATTCTCTAGATTTAATCTTTATTTTTTTTCCTTGATTCTCTGTATGCATACATATAAGACATTGTTCTTTACTTGTAAAAATTTGAGGTTAAAAACTTAGATGATAAATACTCTTATAACATGGACGCCTGCAGGGTTTAAGCAACCGAGCTAGGCTATGCATATACATCGGAAGTTTTAAACCCATTTATAAAGATGTCTGATAGGTGGAAGCTTGTATCCAAAAGTGTTCTGATAGGTGGAAGCTTGTATGTATCTACTCGACTTTTGATGAGCTAAGAGTATCTCTATCAGTGATATATCAGTGATAGATATGAGAGTGTCTTCAATTAGATAATAAATTTGAAATTAATAGAAAATGACACATAAGTTTGAAAGGGTCGTAAATGATATCTTTAGAGTCTCATAAAAGACATTATCTTCTTCTCTTTCCTAATATGTCTTAAATAATATATTAAAAAGGTACTAAAGACATATGCGATGGAAGAGGTCTAAGAGACCCAAACACTCAACTTCCAAATGGTTGGCCACTTCCTCAACTTTCAATTTTAAACCGCTATAGGTACAACAATTCAAATATATATAATTTGATATATGTCCTTGATCAAATCTTTTGATGTAAAGTGTTCCATGTCTTAAATATATATTAGAAAAGTACTAAGACCATGTCCACTGAGCAACTCTCTAGAGTTTCTCAAATATAAACTAATGATTTAATTAATACTAAACTAATTAAAACAACCTACTTACAACTTAAACAAAATCATTTTTCCACTAGAGTACTCCAAAGAAGTTGCTCAATCATTTAAATATTAATTTTTGTTAAACAAAACTTTGTTGAAGTCAAATGGTGTTACATATGAATCTTTCTGATTCTGTAATCACTATTATTAATGTATCTAAGCATTGTGTGTAGACGCTTAGCAATCTGTCCCTTATGTGTCTGTCTAATGTTTTGAGAAGCAGAGGAGCTGAGATTGGAGTGTCACCGTGTCGCCTACTATTTCGTTCTCTCCAGATGGTATAGATTGTGGCCTGAAAAGCGTAACGCAGGAGGAAAAGTGTGACAGAGCTCAGCATCGCATCAGTGATGAGAGATAAGTTGTCACTCCAGGAGGTTGAAAACCGGGTGGTGAGGAGTTTGCGCGTAAGACCTGTCCATATTTCCGTGGAGAACGGGCAGGAGAAGAGAAGATGATCCCGTGTTTCAGTCGGGTCTAAACAGAGGACACAAGACGTGTTAACGTTGCCACCCCATGCTTGCATTCTATCGCCAGTGGTTAGTTTATTCAAGGCTGCGAACCAAACAACGAAAGAGTATTTTGGCGTTGCTTGTGCAAACCAAACCCCCTTTGTCCAATCTTTAATTCCTCGAGATTGTGGTATATGTTCTCACGTCTCCATGGTGGTGAATGTCGCAATGAATCTTCCACCTTTACCCTTCCACAGAATGTCGTAATGAATCTTCCACCTCTGCATCAACGTATCTCAGCCAGAATACCTTCGATGTTGTTCAAATGATCCACCCTGTGTCTTCTTTGTCGATGCGTTAAAGCGTCTGCCACTGTTGCGTGTAAAGGTATTCCCAGGTCGATACAGCCACGTTGACCTGTGACATCTAAGAGGCATCCCAATGTCGACCAGTTATCATACCAAAATGAGATGTTCCGACCACTTCGGACCTCATATTTGATAAAATCTGAGGCTATATGGCGATACTTTAGTATTTTTCTCCACATCCAAGATCCTGGTGTTGTAGTGTCTTTAATTGACCAGAGAACCCTTATACGACAATCACAAGGCAAGGCAAGGGCAAATACGCAGCTGCCATGACACGGTGGTTGTCCTCAAGATACTCTGCAGACTAACTCTTAAATTCATTCAAATGTTTCTTTGAACCATTAAAATCACAAGTTTAGATCATTGCTGATGTAAAAAGATATTTTTTTCGAATAAATTTTACATTTTATTCAAAAAAAAAAAAAAAATGTATCTAAGCAATTGTTAGGTAGCAACCTGCAGCTTCATCTTGCCATAAAAGCATTCAAATCCAAGAAACCTGCAGTTTCAAGAAATGGGGAAAACTTAAAAGGAGTATAAAAATGAATGTTATTGCCAAGACTATTTTAGTTGCAACTAATTGAATACCACATGGAGGTACGAAACATCAACAGGAGTAAGAAATGACTGGATGCCAAAAATAATGAAAAGCATTCCACCGGAAAGAGCCACCTGCAACACATTAGACCCATTTGATCAGATCTTTGACAAAAAAAACCACAGAACTTTTCTTCCATAATTGAATAAAGAGATTGATATCAGTTCGACTAGAGGTTTTATTAGCTGACAATCTTCTTAAGGAAGCAACAGCAGATTCAGCATTGGTGAAATCATTTTTAAGCTGAAACATAAAAGACCTCAAGTTCAGTTCAAATGAAAACAAAAAGCAGAAAGAAGAGTGTGAAGAGAAGATTTAATCAAAAGTTTGATGAACCAATTCTTTTCACAAACAACATTCACTAGTGGAGCTTAGGTTAAGCATCAAATGTGATAGTTTCAACATCCTTTAAAGACTACAAACAGTACAAGAACACCATTATGAAGGTGAGAAAATCAAAGCTTCGATAATGTAAAGATTGAGGATTTCTAGGATATAAACAAAATGAATCATATGATGTTTAAGTACTCACCAAAAAGTTGCCACTATCGCAAAATTACAATCTACTTCTGAGAAACCAACAAAAGCAAAAAAGTTAGCAAAATCTCCAAGAAACATAACTATTGAGAGACCAACAAAAGCAAAAAAGGAAGCAGACCAAACAGTTTCAGTTACATCCTCTAAGAAGAAGATAAGAAGAAGAGAAAAACTCACAAGCAAATGCAAATTCTCAAAGAAACATAACTATACGGAAAAAAGCTTAATAATACTCCATTTATTTTTTATTTAGAAGTTTAATACCTCATATTATTTTCTTGGCCAAAAAATACTTAATTTTTGTATTATTGGTAGATTCATACCTCTGACTTAACATCTGTTAACAAGTATAACAGAATCATACGATGGAGTTAAAAGTTTTAATTAAAGTCTTACTAGATATATATTATATATTTAGTTACAATAAAAATTATGTTAGCGAGGTGTCGTGGTAATGGTTGGATTATACCTCACACCACATGCGGGTTCGATCTACATCAAAAGTAGATTTTTGTATTTTTTTTTTTTTGGTTTTACCTCTTTCTTGTATCGCGCCGGTGATGAGCAACAACATCTTCGTTGCAGTAGTACTCTGGTGCCGCGAGGACTGAGTCGCGGCCAAGATCTGTGGTGGCGAGTTTATCCATGTCGTTGGCGAGGATCAGGTTGAAGTCTAGGTATATGACGCGGCGGATCAGAGTCTAGGTATACGATGCGGCGAACGCAAGGAGTAAGGAGATCGGCGAAGTAGCTTCTAGTGTAGTTTAACAGACAGTCCAGTGCAAAGCGGATTAAAGATGTTGTTGCTCATACATTTTCTTTTGATTCATCATCACCGGTGAGACACGAGGGTTAAAAAAAAATCTGCTTTTGATGTGGATCGAACCCGCATGTGGTTTGAGGTAGAACCCGTTAATTAAATGAATCCGTCATACCCGTTAACGGATGTTAAGTGAGAGGTATGAATCTACTAATAATACAAAGATTATGTATTTTTGTCCAACTGTAATTAAATGAAGTATTTTTATTCCAATAAAATAATATGAGGTATTAAACTTCCAAATAAAAAATAAATGGGGTATTTTTAAGATTTTTTCCCCATAACTATATAAGCCTTATTCATCTTAACATCTAACTGACTTGAAATTTCTCTGCAATAAAAATGATAAATTCCAAATTTCTCAGCTAAAAAAGTCAAAATTCAAGGAGCATACACAAAAATCAAGAGAACCCCCGCAAAATTGATTGAAGAGGCAACAACATCGAATTAATTACATATAAATAGAATCAGAGAGAAAGATACCCAAGAGGCTGAGTAGCGAAAGCAAAAAGATGATCAGGATTGATAGAGAGCTTATTGTGAATGAAGAGGATAATTGCTTGCTTGACGCACTCCATCCTAATCAATGGCCTACCATTTTGTTCCCGTGGTATTCATCACCTATTCCACATCTACGTCTATACATATGAGTATGTCTTCGTTTTTTATATGCCCCTGTTTCACTACAAGAAAACAAGCCATTTGCGACTACTGTTTGTGACTGATTGTTTAGTCGCAAAAATGTGTGACGTTTTTGCAACTGTTTTAATACTTATTAACGACCATATAAAATACAGAAGGAAAAACGTCGCAAATTTACGACGAAACAACACAGTCACAAAGACATCTCACTTTTGCGACCACATACATACTCTTTGGTGACTGATATTATTTCGTTGCAAAACAAGATGCATTTTGTGACTACTTTGCAACTGTCATTTTAGTCCATCAGAATAGTCGCAAATAAGTCGCAAAATAGAGACTTATTTGCAACGACTTTTCGATTATCATTTAGTAGCAAAGTCCTTGCTGCATGTCGGCAAAAAACGTTGAGAATGTGGATGCTAGATGTACTCAACTTTTGGGACTCCTATGAAAACGATCGCAAAAGAGTCGCATCATGTCGGCAAAAAACGTGCAAAATTGTGTTAGGTGTACTGAAGTTTTGTGACTCTTTCTATAATAGTCGCAAAAGAGTCGCAAAATTTCTCTTATATATATGCCACCACTTCTTCCTTCATTTACATCGATTCCAAAGAGACAAAAAACGTGAGAAAGAAAAAAAAAACGAAAGGAAAAAAAACAAGAGAGAAAGAAAAAAAAATATTGTGGAATAATCCATCAAGAGCATGGATGTACAATCGGATCGATCCATCACTAATCATATCTCATTGGATTATTTGGCGGGTGTGGAAGAGTTCATTAATTTTGCCAGTAGCCATGCACAAAATAGCAGTGGTAGGTTTTACTGCCCTTGTGTAGTTTGTCACAATTCGAAGTCACTGAAAGCTGCCTCAGTTTCGAATCATGTGCTAAGTAGGGGGTTTATGCCTAACTATTATGTATGGTATGAACATGGTGAAGACTATGATGTTGTTGGGGAAGGAACTAGTAGTCATTATGCTAATAATACAGATTATGCTAGTGCTAGTGAACCAATAGGATTTGATAGGGAGAATGTATATGTTGGGATGGTGAATGATGCATTTCATGGTTCTATACCATATAACGGTATCATGAACATGAAAGTGGAAATGATCATGTTCATGAACAACCCACCCCAGAAGCAAAACGGTTTATGATATGTTAGCTGATGCAAACACTCTACTGTATGATGGATGTCGGGAAGGGCAGTCGTTGTTATCGTTGGCAGCTCGGTTCAAGAACAATAAGGTTGACTACAATTTGTCAGAAAATTGTATGGATTCATGGACAAGATTGTTTACGGAGTATTTACCAGAGGGTAATCAGGCAACCGGTTCATACTATGAGACGGAGACTTTGATGCGAAATCTAGGATTACCGTGTCATACATATGATGTATGTATAGATAACTGTATGCTCTTTTGGAAAGATGATGAGAAGTTGGAGCATTGCAAGTTCTGCGGAAAACCACGGTATAAGGATAGTGAAGGAAGAACAAGAATACCATTCAGTAAGATGTGGTATTTACTGATTGCGGAAAGGCTGAAGAGAATGTATTGCAGCTTATATGAGATGGCATGCTGAGCATAGCTCTGAGGAGGGATTAATGTGTCATCCTTCAGATGCGGCTGAGTGGAAGAATTTTCAGCAATTGCATCCCTCATTTGCAGTAGAACCGCATAATGTTTATCTTGCATTATGTACAGATGGTTTCAATCCTTTTGGGATGTCGAAACACCATTCGTTTTGGCCAGTGATATTGACTCCATACAACTTGCCTCCTGGGATGTGCATGAACAGAGAGTATTTGTTTCTGACGATTTTGAATTCAGGACCGAATCATCCACGTTTTTCTCCAACCATTGATCGATGAATTAACAGATTTATGGTATAATGGAGTGGAGGCATATGATGTGTCCTTAGATCAAAATTTCAACCTTAAGGAAGTCCTTTTGTGGACTATCAACGATTTCCCAGCATATGGCATGTTGTCAGGATTGACAACACACAGAAGATTAGCTTGCCCAATTTGTATGGACGATGCAAATGCATTTCAATTGCCAGCCGGTAGGAAGACATGTTGATTTGATTGCCACAAGAGATTTCTTCCTGCTAATCATCCAATGCGAAAGGATAAAAAAAACTTTCTGAAAGGTAAACACGCATTGAACGACTATCCACCGCAATATTTGACGGGTGAACAGGTCTTACATGAGCGTATAAGAAATGTCGAGCCGCCAAAGACATCAGCCGAAAAATACGCCATCTAAATTTTTTTTGGCCGTTTAATTCCTCTAGTTATTAAATTTCCCAAAAAATACCTGGTTTAATTTTCGTTATCTTAAAAACCTTCATTTTTTAATAACGGTAGATCTATACTTACGACATAACGACTGTTAACTCTAATGACGGAAATGTCAACCAGGGCTAAACTATAACCCCACATGGTTAATTAGAGGGAACTAAAGATATTGTTGCCCTCTTCTTCTTCCCCCAAATCGATTTCGAGTTTTAGAACCAGTGTTCGAACCTTCAATGGTCACAGATCCTCGTCTCATTCGTCGAACCCTTCTGAATGGACACACTCGGCGAGACAGTCTGCAACTCATTCACATCAAAGTCGTCCTTCACAGTTTCCACCGCCGATAAGGAGTCCATCGCCGACTTCAGATCCACCGTCGAGGACAAATCCAGATTTGAGTACACCTCCACTGCAGAGGATACTTACACCGCCTCTGATTCCTCAACAACTGCCTCTTCCTGTTCCTCGTCCTCAACCTCAACCTCAATTGGAGCATGTTCCGGAGGAAGATAATGGCGAAGAAGAAGAGGACGAGGAGCAACAAAACCCAATCCAAATGTCGACCACTACCAAGATCTGTTGGATGGTTTGCTAGCTCTTCTAGGCCGAGAACATCTTCCACTCCTATCTGAGCATCCGATCCCTAGAGTCAAAACTCTTTGGTATAAAACTCTCTCCTTTTGTAAGTTTAGTTTAAAGTATACATGAATGTGATAAGTGTCTATAAGTGTAGGTCAATGCATGAATGTTTTCACTAGTTTGCGGTAATAGGTTCACTAATCGGTTGTTGTTTGATGTTCAATAGTTTGATCATGTTCAGTAATCGGTTTTTGTTGATATTTAATCGTTTCAATAGGTTATAGGTTCATATTTCCAAGTAGACTTACTCAGTTAATGTAACAGGTTTAACCGGCACAAAGGAAAGATGTCTCAAGTCATTGCTGGAATCTTTAGGAGGAAGTTTGATGGGCCTTACTACAGCTGGAAGGTTACTCCACAACACATTCAAGAGCGATATTTCAGGACATTTACGATAATTCAAATAATATTTTTGACACTCCTCTTATTTATGTACTCTATATATATGAATTTGTATTGTTGCTAACTAAAATGTTTTGTGGGATTGTAGCGGAAGTATAATTGGGATGTTGGGATTACTGAGCTCGTTAAAGAAGGTTTCTTAACAATAGCCAAGAAAAGGATGAAAGGAATTGTCAGTCAAGCTAAGAGGGGTGGTAAAATATGGCCGATTATGTGAATATTGGAACACCCCTGATGCCATTGAGAGGAGTGAGAATGCTTCCCACTGTAGAAACTCTACTCGTGGAGGTCTTGGAGTGCACAAACACTTAGCTAGTCAGAAATCATATGTACAAATTCATCAAGAAACAGTACGACTTCTCTTTCCATCCACTTTATCTCAAAGTTTTTCTAATTTGTCCATGATGTAATGTGTTTCACTCTCATTGTAGGAGGAAGAGTTGGGGCGTCATGTATCACTGGTTGAAGTGTTTCTTAAAACTCACACTCGGCTAGATGGTACATTTGTGGATCAAAAAGCCAAACAAGTTGTTGATGCTTATGAGAAGACCATAGAATAGAGACAATCTGAAACGGACGATGATGGTCCACACTGGTTGAAGTGTTTCCTTCAAGTATTTAGTTTATGTCTTTTGTGTGTGATTTTTCTTTGTCAATTTGGGTTTCTTAATGGGAATGATGATTGATGTTGATTCTGCGCTTAACAGTCTCTTGGTTTTCTTTAAAATTGTTTAATGAGCTATGCTTAGGAACCTAGAATATTTGATGTTGATTCTGCATTTCGTTTTCTGGTTTGTGCTGACTAGTAAATGTTTATTTTTTGGTTTAGTGTACTCAAACAGATACAAAAGGCAACCCATTTGGCCTTGGATCATTTGTTGAGACACTAAAGAAAGGAAAAAGGAAAGAGAGTTATGCAGCCTCTTCTACATCAACTCTTGCGGAGCTTCAAGATCAACTTCGGCGCAAGATTTCTGAAGTAGATTTTGAGAATGCACGACGTGATCAGGAACTTCGAGAGTCTCAAGCTGAGATCAAAAAGCTTCTCATCTTCATGAAAGAAAAAAATCCTGAATTCGCAACTTTTATGGGTTCTCTTCTTTCAGCCACCTAACCAGCTACCGCACCTGCAACCACCGCACAACCCACCACCGATGGAGGCACCACAACAGCCTCCAGTCCAGCTGCACAATCCAACGATGGAGGCACTAGACCAGCTGCCAATTCCCCTACCTCTAATACTTCTTCCAACTGAACTTTTAATTTCCTTTTCTTTAATTATGAACTTGCTTTTGAATACTGCTTCTTGGATGTTTAGGATGATAAGTTTGCTTGTGTGGTACTTTAAATCATCTTTCCTTTTGATTATTAGCATTTGAAATTCCCAAATTAATCAGATTTAGGATTGCTAAAACGTTACTGATTTGCGACTAAAACAATTTAAAAAATGTGAATATTTTGTGACTAAACCAATTCAAAAAATGTAACAACTTCGCGACTAATCCAAATTACAAAAGCTTCAATCTTAGTGGCACAATAGTAACTAAAAACGAACTCCTTAGCAACTACAAAACCAGAGTCTTAACTTAGTCGCAATAATAAATGACTAATTTGCGACTCAACTGCTACTACACTAAAACAGACTTCTCAACCATTTTGGGACTAATACGTCGTCCTTAATCCGTCGCTAAACCCAAACTCTACAGTTAATCCCAAAACAGTCGTAAAGATATGTGACAACCCGTTCGTGGACCCCATTGTCTCCTTAGGCTGGCCCTGCAGAGCATCGATCCTAACCCATCACTGTGGATATCCCAATCCACTAGTAGGTTATTGGTGCATCAGGCGTTCCTTGAACCCTGGTCCCTCACCCTTTAACAACCTTCCCACAGACAAGTTGTCACCAATTGATCTGATCTAAAGTTTAGGGGGTCCAAATAGAGAAGAGTGGAGCTTTAGAAAGTTTAGGCAGATGTTATATGGTTGTGACTTAAAGGATTTAAAGTCACGTGGAGATAGATTTTCATGGGTAGGGGAAAGAAGAAATCACACCATCAAAGCTTTCTTGGATAGGGTGATAGTAAACTCTGAATGGAATGGGCTTTTCTCAAATGCAGAGGTCGAATTTCTGGAATTTAATGGCTCAGATCATAAACCTCTATACACACGTCTATACCCTCCCCAATTAAATACTACAAAGCCTTTCCATTTTGACAAACGATTGATAGAGATAGACCAGTTTGATAAAGTTGTCGAAGCAGGTTGGAATGCTTGTAAAAAAAGGAATATTATACCATCTGTGATCAAATTAACTCATGTCGTCAAGCGATGGCTAGGAAAAAACACTCTGTCAATATCAACTCTGCAAAACAAATAGACTATCTTTCAAAAGCTATTGATCAAGCGATGAGTAGTCTTAACAGAATCCATAGACAATCAATCCCCCGGCTTCAACATCAACTCTATAAGGCCTACCGTGATGAAGAATATTATTGGAAAAATAAAAGTCGAAATAGATGGATGCACCTAGGAGATCGGAACACAGCGTTTTTCATTCTAGCACAAAAACAAGATATGCAAAAAATCATCTAATCAGTATGAAGGATGATTCCAATGTTGTTCACTCAGGTGAAGTCGAAATTGGAGGCCTGGCTCAAGACTATTTCATGAAGGCTTATACTTCAAGCAGAGTTCCTGTCTCTCCGATTGATATTGGGGATTTCCCTACCAAAGTGACGCAAACAATGAATGATGAACTCACTCGTGAGTTCTCAAGTGAGGAAATTAAGGAGGCTTTATCCTTCATTGGCGATGACAGAGCACCTGGTCCTGATGGACTTACGGCGCGATTCTATAAACAATATTGGGAAGAGTAATGAACTTAAAAAAAAAAATTCAATACATGATGTGTATTAGTATAGTTTTACATGTTTAATTTTAAAGATTTTAATGCATGTAGTAATATGAGAAACCTGAAAGAAAAATAGAAAAACTGAGTTTGTAAGAATGAATTTTTGGTTAATTGATAAAAACTGACAAAAGGATTACTTATAAAATTACGACATATAATAGAATAATATTTATGATATTTTTGGATTTTCAAATTTTTTGTGGATGTTAACTGATTTATTACTGATTATTTTTTGTTAAATTTAAAATACTAACCAATATACATATTATCTCATATGATGCTCATATTAGTTTTTTTTATTAAAATTCTAATTCTAATACATGAAGAAGTGAATTATGGTTTTACGATGAAATAAATAGTTAAATGTGATTACTAAACTGAATCTCTAACGATGAAATTTATTTTAGATTAAAAAAATCAAATATTAATATGTATCATTTTTTAAAAAATGATTCAAGATTATTATTCATATTTTTTATGTTTGATTTTATAATTTGAACACATGTATTTTTGTAATGCATATGTTAAAACATAAGATAATACAAAATATATTATAATTTATAGGAATGAATCTTCACTAATTTGATGGTAATGTCTATATATCTTTATATATGTTTTTATTTTGTAACTTTCACTTATTTAAAATTGATTATGAAATGAGTTAAAATTAGTACTTATAAAAATATATCTTAAATATGTTGATTCAGTTTTATTGCGAATTATATTTTGTTAATTTTTATTTCTATTTTCAATTCTTACTAAGACATAGACTTGATATGATTTATTAATTGTGTTTGATATAAAATATTTAGTTCTATGCATTAAGATGAAATGTATAATTAAACTTAAAATATGGTTTATTACAATGTTATATATATTTAAATGGTACTCCATGTCCTATAAGAGTTTTTGGATAAAAACAAAAAGATTAATAAACAATAAATATTATGTCATTTATAAAACTTCAACCAATAAGAAAATATACGTAAAACGATATATTTCTCCAAGAGAATATCATATCAAGCGAGATATAGCTCAATCTATTACTATGTGCTATATATCTCCTAGAAAATATTTCTCAATCTATATCTCTCATACTCCATAGTTCAAGATCTATATCTCCTTTGAAACATAGTTTTCACCTATATACCCACAAACATCGGTTGTGCTCGGTTTACTATTTACTGAACCAACTAAATAAAATAATAAAACAAATATAACCTAATTTAAACCGAATAAATTAATTAAAACAAATTAAAAGAAAAAAAAAAGAACATAATGATTTTCTTCTGTTGATCAAAGATTGAGCTCTATCTAACTTGATGTGATACTTTTTGTGGGAAAATAGATCGTTTTCCCGAAAAATATATTGCATAGTTCAAATAGTCATAAATTGTTATATTAATAAAAATTGTACATAGAAATTTGAGAAAATATTCTAAAATAATGCAAAAAGCCTTCAAACTCTTATATAATAGAACTGAGAGAGTATTAAAAATATGAGAAGTTCATATTCAATATTAAAATGTTACAAGATAAAATCTAAAAACGAGTCTATTACTACTTAAAACATTTTCAATAATTTTTTTAAAAAATTTTATCCGCGTAATAACGCGGGCCTTATCAAATATATATAAAAAAGGGAAGAATAATAATAATAAACCAAAATTATCTAAAGTTAAAGCTGGCTACATTACCCTTCTTTCTCATGGTTTTTGATATTTTCTTCCAATTATTTTTACATTCGTTTTTGACAACATTTCCTCAGTTTTTGGTTCTTTTTCTTTTTTTTTAAGAAGCTCTGTATTTCCCCAAACTGCTGTGGTTTGATTGTAAGCCCCAAACGTTAGTAGTAGTAAGTGACTAAGTTCCATTTGTTTTTTCGTTGAAAAAGAGTTGGTGACACACCTCACTTCGTTTCTGTATGCTACTTTTGTTTGATTTCTTTTTCGAGCAAGGTCTATGCATGCCACTGTTCTTTTTCTGGCACAAGAATTTTAAAGCCACTGTTCTAGTCTATGCCTAAAATATGTCCTGTAATATTTCTTACATTTGTTCAACAGTTCAAGATACTATCTCTGTGCCTCAGAGCTCAACTTTGGAACCACCGAGTACACAACTGCTGCAGTAGACACATGGTCCACGATGTCTGAACTGCTTCTTGGACAGAGTGAAGCACTATTTTAGCATTAGTTATATGGTTTTTGTTCTTGGTATTCTATTTTTGTCAACCTCGTAGTTGTTGTTCGTGCTCTAATGGACTTGTTATGCAGCCTCTGTTTCCTGGCGAAAGTGGAGTAGATCAGCTTGTTGAAATCATCAAGGTTTTGGGTACACCGTACACAAACAAGGGAGAACCGGAGAAGATCAAAGTGCATGAATTGATTGAAAAACTTGAGTCCCACAGAATTCTCTGGCATCCCTCTTGAAACCGTGGACCGCCTTGAAAGCAGAGCCACTTCATGGCATTACACTCGTAAGTCGTAAGAGTCTTCAATGTTTTCTGCACAACCTATTGGTGGTCTCTTCTTCTGAACCGATAAATGTATAAACGAACTAGATTTTAAACAAAACGAATTAATTAACCGAATTAGGCCAAACAAATTGTGGTTCTAGCTTGAGTTCAACGTTTTTAGGACAGACTTAATTACATACATATATGAACCAATGAGAACGACTTCAAAAGGGAAAAGAGGTGATTCATAACAAAGCAAACTACATGAAGTTAAATAAAAATAGAATCAAACTTGTAAAGAAACAAAATTCTTGGTACAGCCAAAGTCTTTCAAGGAATTGTGATCAAACTGGGAACATAGACAGAGGACTGAAACTTAGATACCACTCCATGTATCTTAATCTTTTTGCACATATCTCCCCTCACAATATAGACCCAAGCACTTCTAGGTTTCTTGCTAGGACAACACAGAACGAAGCTCTTTCCACAGATGTTATTGTCGACAAAGTAACTTGTAGACATGTGACCAACTACTAAGGGGAAGTAAGGTATTGAGACAGTCATGAAGTTAATCCACACCACATCGTCTCCATCATCCCCATTACCAATTTTCTTCTCTGTCACCCAAATCATAATATTTCTTGTACTTGTGTGTTGCTGTAACATTGTAAATGGAGAGGATGCGATTATGGGTAGTACTTCTTCTCCCGGTACACGGTAGAACACAAAAGGTCTTTTCTATCCCTTTTGAAACATCGAGCATTTGGATGAAATACCGAGTTCCTGGATAAGTATAAGCTGTCCAGTACACATTTCCATTCAGGAAGACCCTGGACGATTCCAATTCTTCTTCCATTGTTTCCTCTTTCTCAAAAGGGGTATGATTCAAAACCTTCCACGCATTGGTTGCAAAATCGGGAAGTACTGCAAATCTCGTAATAACTCCGCGCGAAAGCTTAAACGAAGTCCAAATCCCAATAATCTTGTAAACTTTTTCGGGTCTACTACCATCATAACCCATCCATCTGCCACTTATAGACCTATCCGTGGAAATCCATTTAGCCCGATTCAACAACGGGTTCCAAACCAGGCATCGGTCTTGTTCATCCATTCTATACGTGAATAAGTAATAGCTCTTAGATGTATGAAATGGATAATATAAATAATACGAATATTAATGGGGATAAATCGGAATTGATCATTTTATTAACGTTGAGTTGAAGAGAGTGTTTACAGAAAATGACAATTAAGGAGCTAAGTGCAGTTAATACAAAATAATTGCTCTTCTTTCTGTAATTGCCCAAAAAGTGGATCCTCAGCTCTCACAATGACCTCTGGTATTTATAGTGGGCCATTGACCTAGGGCTTCTTCTCTCAATCTGTAAAATGACGATTTTGCCTCTGCAGCCAGATGGGCCAGATCCAAGACTTCAGGCCCAAAATTCTCTAACGTTTTCTGTTTAGGCTTCTGTGATTGTTAGGGGCAAGACCCATATCCAACAATGGTCCCCCCCAGTCCGATGTGCGATGGCATGCTTGAGCTCGTCGGGTACAGTTCCATGTCTCTAGATCCGTCTTGCAGAATGAACAGAAGATCTTTGAGAGTTTGATGGCCTTCCGGAAAATGTTTGGACGAACAGTGCGTTGCGCACGTTTTTCGAGGTGTTCGGGAAGTTCCGGGATGAATAGTGTCTTGCACACGTTTTTCGAGGCATCCGGGAGGTTCCAGAACGAATAGTGCCCTGCGCACGTTTTTCTAGGCCTCTCGGGTTTTAAACGAGAGTTTTGCGTGTTCTGCATGTTTCCCGAGGCGCAGGAGGTAGAGATAGCTTCAAACTAGGATTTTCCTTTTTACCTCGGTCAACGCGCTGGTCCCCCATATATATATATATATATCTCCTTGACTTTTCTTTTACTTCCAACTTCTCTTCCTCCTTCACAAGGTAATTTTCTCTCCTTCTCCCTTATCTTCTTCTTTTACTTTTTTTTGATTTTGGCTTGTAAGGGCCATGGTCTCTCCGCCGAGATTGTCACGCCGTGTCCACGCCGCACGAACCGGCCGGTTTATTTTGCCAGCAGCGCTTTCTTGCCGCTGGATCCAACTTCCTCACGCCGTCATCAGTTCCCGCCGCTCTTTCGGGTGGCTAGGATTTCTTGTCAAACCGCGGCTTCATTCTCGCCGCTAGGACGCCGCCACCCAGAACCGCCTCCATCATGCAAACTCCGTTCTATGCCGCCGGATCTCGGCCACCACCATCGCACCTTGGTGCCATCTCCACTCGTTGCGGCGAGATGCCCTGATCGTGGTTGGTGTGGAGCGAGTTCGTGTACGAGTCCAAGATTCTGTATGCGTTTGTGTTGCTGCGCGTGGACGTTGGCGAGATGGGATCCGTACGGTGATGGCAAGGTGAAGATTTATGGAGATTTCTCAGCGACTTGGTGGCTGAGGTTGATGGTGGTCCCGCGAGATACGCATAACTGCGTCGCATTAGCGAGATGGTGAAACGGCGAGATGAACGTGTCAGCGGGATGGGGATGGCGGAGTCGAGGTGGCGAGGATGAGAGCTGCGAGATGGCGAGATTGACGAGATGGTTGTCTTGGTGGCGAGATGGCTGTCTTGGTGGCAAGGTGGCGAGATTGGCGAGATGGCTGTCTTGGTGGCGAGATGGCGAGATTGGCGAGATGGTGAGATTGGCGAGATGGCTGTCTTGGTGGTGAGATGGCGGGCTGCACTTTCGGTGGCGAAGGCAAAGGCGAGATTGACCTTCGGTGGTGAGATTGACTTTTGTGGAAACGAGGTGGCGAGGTCGAGATTCGTGGAAGCGAGTTGGTGGTGTGGTCGAGACTTTGCGAGATCAAAGCATAGCGTACTTGATCGTAGCGAGAGTCACGAGTCGGCAAGCTTACATCTCGCAGGCGGCAAGTTCGTTGGGTGTTTGCGACGTACTAGAGTGGATGACTCGAGAATGGCGGTACTGATATTGGCGAGACTTTGACCGAGGCCAAACCAAGTTTTGGCATGATGATGGGTTTGTGTACGAGTATATGGCGAGCTCGATTCGACGAGATTCGCGTGCTTTGGGAATTGGCGTGTTTGCGAAGTCAAGGTGATGAGTACGATGTCAATGTGACAAAAACGGAGCTTGTTGAGATTGATGTTGCTAGTCCGAAACCGACGAGCTTTCTTGTTGTGGATTCGGGAGTTGTTGAGCTGAAACTTGAGGGTAGTGGCGCGCACACAATTCTGGTGTGATCGATCAGTCTTGAGTAATATGATGTTTCTGACGTGGTTTGTTGCTCCAATATTGTCCGGTTGCTTGGTTGGTTTTGCAAGGTCTCGCACAATGGCTTTAGGAGATGATGTCTATGGTGACGTTCCGGAGGAATTTGGAGATGAAAAGTATCGTGCGCTAGAGAGAGATCTAGACGAACTCGAGACGAGTTATCCTTCCTGGTGGGAACCGTCGGAGGGAAGAGGTGTCGTAACAGATCTGGCGGATTTGACAGAAGAAGATGTTCGGGAGCTCGACGTCATGTTTCCTATAGAGGCTCAGGACCTTATTTTGATCCCACATCCTTCAAGTCAACGACGAGGGAAGGTGTTAGCGTACGAAGAACGCACCGGCTCGGACTGTCGTAGGTAGCGGGGTTCCGAGACGTCGTAACGATCATACAAAAGGCGGAGAACGTGTCTTCCGTGACGATGGAAGGACCCTGAGCACTGATGTTTTCCTAGCCCGCATGTTTGATCTCTACGTGATGCCACAAAACCTGCAGCTTGCACTGCCGAGTGCCAACGAACGTCTGTGGGACTGCCCAGAAGGTCACCTATGCGTTTACGAGGACTTCTTTACCGAATGTGGCCTATGGTTCCCGATTCCAGAATTCTTGACGAGTTACTGCGCCTGTCGGAAAATTGCATTCTCGCAGCTGTCAATCTCCACCATCCGTAATGCAGTGGGACTCACGATAACCGATTTCAAGAAGGGAATCTCGATCAATTGTGACCTCTTCGAGCTCGTTACGAGACCTATGCTCGACAGTACGGGACCATGCAGTGCTCGCTGTATGCCATGCCTTACGATCTAACACGACTAGGAGAGTAACATTCATGGTTGGCGGAGGCGGGTTTTCTTCGTGGAATAAACAAGATTTCATGTGAAGACCCAGACACGATTTGTCCTTCTGCTTGGAATTTGACTCCCGAGGGTGAGCCTGGTCGTAAGACTCGTTCCACTGAGGTTGCAGCAGCTCGTGCTGCGAAGAAGCCTTCTTCCGTGCCCCGTGCGCCAGCTGCTGGTGGTGATCGTTCTCGGAAGAGGTCGTCTCGCTCGAGTCCTCGGAGTGATGTTGGAGGAAGTTCTAGGCGTCCTCATCACGCGGAGGAAGTTCGTGTGAGGGTTGATAACTCATTTTCCTTTCGCTACGACGTGAGAGATCTTGCCAGCAAGATTCATGGTGACTTCGTTCCGCTTCTTGCTCCTGGTGATTTGGCTTGTCCGACCATGTAGGAGGAGGGTGTTCGTCGGCAGTTTCAGGTTAGGGTTTCATCCTACAGTTCGTTTTAATGTGCATATTGCTTAGTCGTAATCCAACTATTTTTCTCGATCACTTAAGCGATGAGCTGGACGAACTGCCTTGTTGGCGACTACGAGGACAAGGTGCATGCGGCTAGAAGGGAGACCTTGCTTGTCCGGCAAACGTTGGTTCAGGCCGAGAAATCGAGCAAGGATGGTGAGGCGCTTGTCAAGGAGTTGACGGCTTCGCGTAAGGAGTCTCGGAGGAAGCTCAATTCTGAGACAGCGCGTCTCAGAAAGCGCGAGATGATCGCGGGGAGGAAGAGCGTGCAAAGGCTGCTGTTGAGATCAGGGCACATTGGTAGCGTATTGAGCGTATGAGGACACACTTGACTGCAATGCGTGAGAGACAACCTCATTTGATCGTTCTCAGCCAAGTGACCGAGACGAGGCAATGTCTTCAGAAGTTGATTGGCAAGGGAACCACGATTCCTGAGAGTAGGATAGAGCGTCTCGCAACTAGCCAGGCAGAGTTTGAAGCGAAGGTTAACGGGATTGTGGTGCCGCCGCTTCCTGACGCTGATCTAGAGCCGTTTCCAGAGTCTGTCGACAAAGGCGCTGGTGATGCTGCTAACGAGTGATGTCCTCGTATTATTGCTTGTTGTTTTTCCTTTTGGATTTTCTTAATCATTGCTTTTGTACTTTTCCTTTGGATATTTGCAAACTTGGTTGCTTTTGATTTATGAACTTGATTATTGCCAATTTTTGTTTCCTTCATTAGGATGAAGCTGCTTTTGCCGCGCAAAGATTGATTATTGCGTAGAATAGAGATGCGACGTTTTCGTTGTTTACAGGGCATATTTTGTAGTGCAGGACGTATCCTGGCTTACTCTGGATATGTTGTTCCCCGAAACGTCTCGAGTAAACAAGACGGACTTGTCGTACTATTTTAGGTGCGGGACGCGTGACCGGCATACCTTGTAAATGCTGCAAGAATTGCGGGTGTGCGAGTCAGGATCTCGGCTTACTCACTCTGGTTCCTGCTAGCTTTGCGAGTCTGGGCTGGGCTTAAAATATCCTACCGAAGTAAGGACGTGGATTATTTCACCACTGCACCCATGCAGAGAGCGTTTTAGAGCTGTCCGTCTGGCCAGGGCGTCAGAATAAGAGTCGATAGATCGCTCGAGAGTGTTTCGTTCTTGTTGTAGAATTTCGCAGCGGCTTGCTGATAGTTCTGAATCCGTAGTAGTGCTTGGTCGCGCTCTTCTTCGATGAATAGGAGTTGGTCACACAGCATTTTGTCGTTCAGCTCTGGATCGTGAACAAGCATAGAACGTCAGAGAGTTGGTATTCCTACGTCGGCTAGAGTGAGTTCTTCCATGCCGTATGCGAGTGAGAATGGGGTTCGTCCAGTTGATGTGCGCAGTGCAGTGCGATGAGACCGAAGGACGCCGTCGAGTTCGTCAGCCCATAGACCCTTCTTGGCGTCGAGCCGTTTCCTGATCCCAGTGATTATGGTTTTGTTGGTGGCCTCCGTTTGTCCATTGCCTTGAGGGTATCCTGGCGTTGACTTACTCAGGCGTATCCGCCAACCGACGCAAAATCCTTCGAAGCTTAGGGAGATGAATTGGGCGCCGTTGTCGCATACGATTTCGTATGGAAGTCCATGTCTGCATATGATGTTCTTCCAAACAAAATTCTGGACTTCATTGGCTTCAAGTGAGACATATTATTCTGCTTCAACCCATTTGGTAAAGTAATCCGCCATGATCAGGAGATACTTCTTTAGGTTAGATGGTTTTAGCGGCCCGACAATATCCATCACCCATCGCATGAAGGGGTATGGTGGTGAGGTTGTTCGCAATTGTTCAGTGGGAGAATGGATGAATGGTGCGTGGCGTTGACACTTTTCACACTTGGCTGCGGATGCGGTACAATTGGCGATCATAGTTGGTCAGAAATGACCATTGCGACGGATTTGGATTCCAAAGCGCGTCCGCCCGAATGGTTTCCTTCGGCTCCTTCGTGCACTTTGCGCATGATGTCGTTGACATCCTTTTTGTTGATGCAGACGAGGAGGGCGCCATTAGCATCATGACGGAATAAGTTGCCATCCAACATCGTGTACTTGGCGCATTTAGCGAACAATCGTCGAGCTTCCCACTTATCCTTTGGGTTTATCCCATCAGTGATGTAGGCGATAATTTCAGTTTGCCAATCGTCGTCGGCGGAAGTATTAGGAGTTTGAGCTGGTCGTGGTAAAACCAGGGCAGGTGATGTTGTGGGAGCTTCCGTGGGTACTGCGAAGACGTTGTTCGAACCTCCCGGTACGTGTGCTGAGGACTCGACTTCAGGGAATGTGACAGGAGCAAGGGACAGCGAATTGACGTTGATGCTTGGGCGATCGATGCTCTCCATAGGTATTATTCGGCGGAGATCGGGGTCTGATGTGGAAGCAAGCGTTTCGAGCGCATCAGCTGGAGCATTGTCGCTTCGTGGAATCTTGACGAGCTCGAAGAACTCAAACTTCTGGGATAAGTCGCGAACGACTTTGAGATAGGCATCCATGTGTTCGTGTCTCGTTGCATAATCGCTGAAATCTGCTTCGCATTTGCTTCTATCCCGCGCTTCGTAATGAGATACCCCAAAAATTCACCGGAAGTAACGCCAAATGTGCATTTCGCCGGGTTCAGTTTCATGCTATACTTGTTGAGTATCTCGAAACACTGTTTTAGGTGTGTGACATGGTCTTTGGCCTGAGCTGATTTGACGAACATATTGTCGATGTAGACCTCCATGGTTCAACCAAGTTGACTTGCAAACATCCGGTTTACCAGGCGCTGATATGTTGCTCCTGTGTTTTTCAGCCCAAAAGGCATGACCCTGTAACAGAAAGTGCCTTGCTCGGTAATGAATGCAGTCTTCTCTCGGTCGTCCTTGTGCATCATTATCTGGTTGTAGCCCGAGAACGCGTCCATGAAAGATACCAGTTCGTTTCCAGCTGTGGCTTTGACTAGCTGATCAATGCGCGGAAGAGGAAAACTGTTTTTTGGACAAGCCTTGTTCAGGTCTGTGAAGTCGACGCACACTCTCCATGTACCACTCTTCTTCTTCACCACGACCGGGTTACTTAGCCAGTCTGGATATCGAACTTTAGTAATTGATCCTGCATCAAGTAGCTTCCGTACCTCGTAATTGACTGCAGTTGTTCATTCCGCGCCGAGCTTTCGACGCTTTTGCTTAACGGGCTTATAAGTTGGATCGACGTTCAGTTCGTGGATGGTAATGCCATGATCAATCTCGGTCATATGTTCTATCGACCAGGCGAACGTGGTTGCATTTTTTCGTAAGAACTGAACGAGTTCGTCCCTTAGAATGATTGGTAGCTCAACACCTATCCCGACACAGCGCTTAGGAACAGACAAATCTACATTGACTTGGATGACGGATTCTTTTGGGGGCGGGGTGCGTGCATCTCGTGGAGGTTGTGATTCGGCGATCACAAATGCCCTTGTGTTTCACATCTTCTTCTCAATAATGAAGCAAGTTCATGCCATCAGAGGATCTCCGCGTAGCGTAACCATGTCGTATGCATTTGGAAACTTGACGCACTGGTGGTAAGTGGAGGCTACAACACGCATCTTATGGAGCCATGGTGTTCCAAGAATGATGTTGTAAACAATGGGTTTATCCACGATTGCAAAGTTTAAACATTGCATCGTGCCGCCAACATAAATTGGAAGTGATATGGTTCCAACTGTCATTATAGTATCTCCATCGAATCCTGTTAGAGGCTGTGTTTCATGTGTCGTGTTGCGGCGATCAATCTCCATTTGAATCAGTACATCCTTGAATATGACGTTGACCGAGGTTCCAATGTCAATAAGAATTCTTGTCACCGAGCTTTCCCTAATTACCAATTCTACGATGAGTGGATCGTTGTTCAGACTAGCTTTGCGCGCGTCCTCCTCAGTAAACGTAATTGGTTCGGAAGACCGCTTAAACATGTTGCTATGGGAGGGCCAGCTACGCTTTGCTTCTGCTTCGCGGCAGTAAGCTTGGATTGATCGAACAGAGTCGCGGCATGTTGATAAGCCGCCAACAATAATGTTGATCCTTCGGCGAGGAGCTGGTGGTTCATCGTGTTCTCTTTGGGGGAGGGGGCAGGCGAGCGATTTCTCGTGCTCGGTCATGTTGTGCTCGTGCTCGTTCCTTTTGTGCTGCTGCCTCCTCTTCACGCTGCCTCTCGTGTTGTTGATGGTCTGCTAAACAGTACGGGTTATCCTTATGCGTGTTAACCTTTCTCCGTTTTCGCTCTATATCGATGTGAAGAAGAAGGTATTGAAGTGTTTTACAATCCTCTGTGGAATGTCCGCCAAATTTGTGCAATTCTCAATAACCTCGCTTGCCTTTGAAGGTAGGGCCATCAGTTTCACGATCGTACTTATTCCAGCACTTGCCTTGCTGTTGCTCGTTTCCATCGATAGCAAACATCATTGCCTTCCTTCCTTTCTCGCCTTTGGCGTATTCTTTGTTGTAATGCTGGCGAGGCTCATAGTACTCTTGCACTGCTTTGTTTTTTGAGCTCGGGGCTTTTTCGGGTGCTTTCTCTACAACGTCAGTTTGATTGAGGTTTTCTTTTCCTTCGTCTTACTCCACCTCGATGTATCGGTTTGCGCGTGCAAGGACTTCGCCCAAGGATGTGACGGGTAGAATTGTTAGGTCTTCCTTGAACCTGGTTTCGATGGCAAGCGCGTTCTTTAGAGCTCCTATTGCAGCGTCGTCGCTGATGGCGAGCTGAGATACGACTCCTCTGACTCTGGCCATGAAAGTTCACAGCGACTCGTTGTGCTTCTGGTGCATTCTCCATAAGTTGGCATTCGACGCAGGGACATGCATTATGCATTGGTGATGCTGAAGGAAGGCAGTTGTGAGTGTCTCATAGCCATCGATTGAATTTGAAAACCAGTTCAACGCTTCACCGGTTAAGCTCTCGACGAACAGTTGACAACTTTCCGCATCTTCCTCTTCTGGTGAAAAGTACAAACTACCGATATGGATGGACATCAACTTAAGGAAGACAGTGGGATCCCCCTACCGTCGTATGGTATCGGCTTGCTCTTGTTGGTATCGGGGTTGCGTCTTACTCTGACGTCTGATACTCTTGTAGTGAAAGGCGAACGTCGCGCCTCTGCTAGCACACTCTCGAGCTCCGGTGCTGTGCTTGTTACGCGGTGCATCTGCGACGTAGTTTTCTTCAACTGAGCTCGCATCTGATGAAGTTCCTGCTGTAGGGCGCGATTTTCTACGCTCTCGGGTTGATTCGGCCCAACACGTTGATCCGCAAGCATTTGGTCAGTTTGAAAATGCACTCTCGGTTGCTCGCCATTGGGTCAAACGATGATCGACGAAAGTCAGACCTTCTGTTGACGTGGTGCGTTCCTCGCGGAGTAGTGTGTTCAGCTCGCAGAGTGTTTTCTTCAGCTCGTGGAGGGTTATGCTCAGCACGCGGAGTATTGTTTTCAGTTCACGGAGTACGTGGTGCCAGTGTGTCTTCGTCTCGCACGTGTCAAGCTTAAGATTGTGGCCTATGGCATCTTGAGTGATCGGTTCGTCCTGGAGACATCATTTGCACGACTTGTCTGCTCATCCGGTCCAGGGTTCTTCGAACAGCTTGATCGAGCGCGGCCTGACTGATAGTGACGTCTATACGCGTGTGTCCAGTAGCGCCTGCGGCTGCGCGGTCAGTTGGGGTGACACCGTTAGAAGCGCGATCAGGAGGAGTAGTGTCGTTAGCACCCCATTTGTCTGAGCGACGCGCGTAGCTTCTACGGCTTCGCGGTCGTTGGATTGTCGCCTACGGCTACACGTTCCGGAGGGATAGCGCCATTGGCTAGGCCATTGGTCGGAGCGACACGTGTAGCGCCCATGGCTTCTCGGTCAGTTGGATTGTTGCCTTGGAGCTGGTTCGTCCTCGAGCGGGTGCGGCCCCATATGGTTGGCCTGGGAGATACGATGCGAGATGCGGGAGAGCGTGGTGCTGAAGAGTCGACGCCTTTGTTGCTGGAGAGATCGGTATGAGACATGCTGCTGGTTTTCCCAAAACGATTTTGTCTTCAAACTCTATTCGTCAAATGAAAGGATTCCGTCTAGCCCCACGGTGGGCGCCAAATTGTTGATGAATAAAATCGATAATATAAATAATACGAACATTAATGGGGATAAATCGGAACTGGTCCTTTTATTAACGTTGAGTTGAAGAGAGTGTTTACAGAAAATGACAATTAAGGAGCTAAGCACAGTTAATACGAAAATAATTGCTCTTCTCTCTGTAATTGCCCAAAAAGTGGATCCTCAGCTCTGACAATGACCTCTGACACTTATAGTGGGCCATTGACCTAGGGCTTCTTCTGTCGCTCTGTAAAATGACGATTTTGCCCATGTGGCCAGATGGGCCAGATCCAAGACTTCAGGCCCAAAATTCTCTAAGGTTTTCTGTTTGGACTTCTGTAATTGTTGGGGGCAAGGCCCATATCCAACAATAGCCATCGCAGGTCCCCTCGTGATTATAACGGCCAAGGCGAAAATCAGAGCGTAAATCAGTCACTTTTATAGTTGGTTCGTCCTTGTTGAGATCGACGCTTATCGAATAAAGATGGGAATGTGCCTTTAACAAGATTTCTGGGAATCTCTTATCGTTGAAAAGAGTGTTCCATCCTTTGCAAACTGATCTGAAGCAAACGAGAGATCGAGGTGGAACTCGTAAGAGTATCTCTTCTTCTAGCTCTGATGGAAGCTGTCTCCCTAACATTAGGGCTTTCTTCGGCACCATTATTAGGGTTTTGTAAAGGAAGGAAAAGTAAAAGTTATTGCACTTTCGCCTTACGGTTCATATTATATATATACTAGATTAAGTCCCGCGGTATACCGCGGGACAAATTATTTATAACTAAAACATTTAAATTATAAGTTGTATTTATAAGTGTAAATCATATAATACTGAAATATAATTTATTTTTTACATAATATTTATTAATCAATTTAATTAGATATGTTTATTCTCGGATACTGATAGTGTTAACAAAATAATGAAATGATGTTTTACTCGTTTAACACCAAATTAATGATATTTTAAATTTATATAAATATCAACAAAACCCGTCCCGCTATATAACTCTGTCCCGAGATATTTTAACTTGCACTATATAATCTTAATTTTTAATATTTATTGTTTTGTATTGTAAATATTAGATTGAGTTGATATGTTATTTGTTAAGGTTGTAGCCATTTACATTTTATAAGATTGACGCTTCTTATAAAGTTTAAATATTTCTAATACTTAGAATTCTTAAAACAGTTGAGTATTTCTCATATTTGAAGTTTCGTATAAATTTAAATATATTATTAATATTTTAAAGGTCTTCTAACTTTTTTAAAAAGTTGAAATATAAAGTTTAAATATTTATAATATTTAACTTTTTAAAAGTTTTAAATATTTCTAATATTTAAATTTTTAAAAATCTTTAAAATAAAGAACCAGAATAAACCAAATAAAAGTCTTTTAAGTTTGAATGTCTGATAACTCAAGTTTTCTACTCATTTGTATTATGAATCATTTTGGTATCTTTTATAATATAACTCCGAACTACTGCCCAATTTTTTAAGGCGATGTGGGATACTATACTCATATATTTTATTCATCTATTGAGTAATATATGTCCGTTTTTAAAAATTTGTATTACATCATATGTAGGAAAAAAAATCACAATTTTTATTAACTAAATATATTATAGAATAATTCAAAATAATTTAAATATAAATTCAAATAAAAATGAAAGGGAATCATATATTTATGTTTGAATGAAGTATAAAGATTTCCTTATTTTTTAAAATCTTACCTATAATTAACTTTGAAATATTAGGTAACAAATATTAAAGTCAATGCATTAAATGTAAAAACTTTCCAAAAACTATTTTTGAGCAAAAACTGCTGCAAAAATACTAGTAAAGATATATATACTTATATCAATAATTCTTCGAGAAAATTGAAACCTCTTATTTATTTTGACAAAAAAATATATATCTATACTAATATTTTTGCAGCAACTTTTTGCTCAAAAAAACTTTTAGGAAAGTTATAGAATCAAATACAATTGCATTAAACTTGCAATTATCTTTCTTCAAAAAAAATGTTAATGAAATAGGGGATTTAAATCGTAAAATGATTCTAACGAAATTAATATGTAAAATGAATTGAAGACCATTGATTTCACTTATCTTAAAAATCCTAAATTCGGAATCAAAGTACGAACACATTAAATCATTTAATAAGGTATATTGGAACATAATTAATCATTTCATATTCCAACAAGTTATTAAGGAATAATATTATCAATGCTTTTAAAAACCTACTATAAAGCTAAGAACAAGAAATATTATCTATCATCAAAGTTTGAACTTGCAAATCAAGAAATCTATTAACTGCTAACATTTATCACATTCCTCTACATATCACTATAAATAGATCAAAGTCCTTTCATCTCATCTCACATCTTACCAAAGCAAAATCGCTTTGTTTTAACATTTCATCTCAATTTTTTTTTTTCAAAACAATCTTCTTATAATTATCATAGTAATCATTTGTTTCTTTTTTTAAAGTTTACAACCTCTCATATTTTCAAGATATCAATATATGAAATAAATTTATATTATTTGTAACTCATTTATTTCCTTTCTATTTTTTATAATTTATATTATTTATACAATTTGGAAGGAAAAAACAAATTGGTTTTTGTTGAATTCTTTTTGCTTTCTTTTTTTGGCAATTTTATTTATTTTTGTTTTGTTTTAAAGGTATCTTCGATTGATCTTCTATTTCTGAAATTTCAAATATGAGAAATATTCAATTTTTTTTTAAGAATTCTTAGTATTATAAATATTTAAACTTTAAAAATATTTAAACTTTATAAGAAGCATCAATCTTATAAAATGTTAAAGGTTACAGTCTTAATAAATATTATACTACCTCAATCTAATATTTATAATATAAAATAATAAATATTATAAATTAAGATGATATATAGTGCGAGTTAAAATATCTCGGGACGGGTTTAGTCGATATTTATATAAATTTTAAAATATCATTAGTTCGGTGTTACACGGTTAAAACATTATTTCATTATTTTGTTAACATTATCGATATTAGAGTAATAGACGTATCTAATTAAGTTGATTAAATTATTATTATGTAAAAAATAAATTATATTGCGGTATTATATGGTTTAAACCATAAAATTAATAATTATTATACAATTATAACATATTTAACAAACAAAAATAACTTATAACTCAAATGTATTAATTATAGATAACTTGTCCCACGGTGTACTACGGGTCCTAATCTAGTATAATGGTATAGAATTAGAAGGTGGAAATTGGTATCGTACGTACATGCTTCATCTGCTTGGATTATATACTGGTATAGAATTAGAAGGTAGAAATGGGAAATATCTAGGTCTAACAGAGTGTTTTAGTGGTTCTAAGAAGGACCTGTTGCAGTTTATTATTGAAAGACTAAAGTCAAGTTTAGGTGGTTGGTACGAAAAGACGTTATCCTTGGATGGCAAAGAAGTTTTGTTGAAATCATTGGCCCTAGCTCTTCTTGTGTACGCCATGCATGTTTCAAGTTGACTAAACATGATAAGCACAACCACTGCAGACAAACTCACAGTGCAATGTGTCAGTTTTGGTAGAATGCAAGTGTAGATAAGTACAAGATGCATTGGGTTTCTTGGGAGAAGGTTTGTCAGTCAAAGAAGCGGGGTGGGCTTGGTTTTACAGACATTGGTCATTTTAATCAGGCGCTCCTAGCGAAATAAGCATGGGGGTTGTTGGATGAACCAAATTCGTTACTGGCTTGAGTATACTGTATAAAGCAAGGTATTTTCATGAAAACTTTTTCTGGAAACAAAACTTGGATATAGATCTTCTTATGCACGGCGTAGTATCATGTATGGTCGTGAATTATTAGAGAGGGGAGTTATGAAGTCTATAATTGATGGTCGGGATACTAATGTTTCGCTTGATAAGTGGGTTTGTGATTATTTCCCACGACATCCTTTCAACAGAGAACTCAATATTGATCTCAACTTGAAAGTGTCTTCGTTAATAACAGAGGATAGGGCTTGGAACCTGCAACTGGTTAATGAATTGTTTCCTCCTTCAATAATCCTTTTGAATCTCACCAAATCACAAACTTTTTAATGAAATATTTAACAATTCTACCAAATATCCTAAAAACTCTCTTTAAATTTCTCCACATCCAAATTTTCCTAAATCCCACAAAATTTTTCAAAATCATGGTTTCAATACACCTCCTAAATCAACATGCATGACTTTATGTTTTCCTTACACAATTGTGACATGTTCACTTGTAAGCTATCTAAGGGTTAATTAATAGATTCTCCCTCTCCCCACTAATACAAGGATTCATCCTGAAATCTCTTGGGATAAAAGTTAGAGACTAGCCATTAACTGATGCTTATATTTTGATTTATTAATTACTATAGTTTTTTTTGGTTAAGGTGTAGCCTCTTTATGATTCCAACTAGCTTCTTTCTTTGGTCCTCATATGTCACTTTTACTCCTTTTTTTAAGCCATTGATTAATATACTTGTGGCTCATTGCTAGGACGTTATCACACTCAATCCATGCCTAACATTATCTTTTAAGGTTTACCGAAATGTGAGTTGTGACTGTTTCAAATGACCTTCATTAGGCCAATATTTCGATGTGTTAGTTCCCTAAGATTACTCTTTCACGTATCCAGGGGCTTCTTGAATATAAATCTCAACTTTGTAATGTTTGTTGCATACTTCGCTCATGTCATAAGGCTTCACTGAAGCCGCTTCAGCTATGATGTCATTGTCCTTATGACAATCATATTGGCCTAATGGCCTTTCACGGGTATCACTTTCTTTTGATCTAATTGAGTTTTTTAAGTTTCCATTACGAATAAGTAATCACTAACTAGACTCGAGCTATAAATGGATGTGAAAGCTACCTTCAATTGCCTAAAGCGTTAAATCGTGAACAAGTGGTATATCATTCAACTTCAAAGCATACTCAAAACTTCAAAACCAAATCTATATTAACATTTTTGAAGTACATTTTGGTTTATGCTCTTTAAGTTGTTCTTATTTACTTTGTTATTTTGCAACATAAACCCCTAAAGATTTTCCTAAAATAACATTTCGTAGAAACTCAATTAATGAAACTATTTAATGTGCCCTAAATTGATACGTTAATTTTCATACAATTCTTGACAAAATTTATTAACCCATACAGATTTTCTTAAAAACTCAATTAATGAAACTATTTAAATCAACCTAAACTGCTACATTTATTGCCATATAAAGCTTGACAAAATATAAACATTTCCTTTCGTTTCAAAAACAACTCTATGCAATAAATGTTTAATCCCATAAAAATCTCAAAATCCATTTAAATATATTTTCGAGACTTTAGGGATCTCATTTTTAATGACACAGCCGAATTTCTATAAAAAAATATAAACATTTACATTCGTTTCAAAAACAACTCTACGCAATAAATGTTTAATCCCATAAAAATCTCAAAATTCATTTAAATATATTTTCAAGATTGTAGGATCTCTTCATTTTTAATGACACAGCCGAATTTCTATATGTTAATAAGAACCAAACCCCAAATTTAGAAATCAATAATGACAAAGATTTAGCTTTAGCAACACGAAATACATTTATTTGCATAAATATCGCTTTAAGAAAGTGAATATTGTTCTAAAATAATGGTATCAAATCAAATAGGAAAACACTTAACTCTCATTTTTATTGCCTGGAATCGTAGAGTCTTTGCTCATCAAACATTTTTCCATGTATAAATTAGAACTTCACAAACGAATCACAACACCACAACCAAAACCTACAAAGCTTTAGGCAATAAAAAAATTGATAGAAATGGCTGCAACTAGGGATGTTAAAAAGGATTTTTAAGCCCTGTCCAGCCCTGGCGTATAAACTCAGCCCTTTAAAACTCTGAATATGTAAAGAGCCTTGTAAAATTAATATTAAAGGGCTGAACCCTATCTAGCCCTGACCGTGTAACTTTCTTTCATTTTATTTTAAAACTCAAATCTAACAGTTCTAAAAGTACAAAAATTTATCAATATCCAAATTTCATGCTATGTAAAACATTTCTAAAAATTCAAAACTCAAATATACTTCAAATCAAAACAAACTCAAATCTGTTTATCATTGCTATTTAAAAGCCAAACATAGTAAAATTGTAAAATAAACTCAGTTTTGATCTCCTCGCCAAACATAGTAAAATAAGAATCTCCGCTTCAGATTCTTCCATTTGCCCCTGAATTGATTAAGCTGAACAAAGAGACAATAGCATTACAAACTAGTTTCGGAATCCAAGTGAAAAGATAGAAAACAACAGATT
>NC_025700.1:9305779-9326429 GCF_000633955.1 Camelina sativa
ATCAGATTCATATAAGACATAGTGGGAAAAATCTCACCTCATTTGTGTGGGACTTGTCCTCAACACCAGATTCATCTGCCTGCTTGAAAAAAGAAGATTTAAAAGTATCAGACCATGTTACAATAAACGGATTACAAGTAGACTCTATAGACACATGAGTTACAATGAATTCAATGTAGTAGTAATTCAAGCTGAACTATAAGATGGAGAGAATCCCCAACCTCATCATGTGTTTGACTCTCCAACTCCTGTTATTTTTGGATCATTATTATCTTCATCATCAAAATAATCTTCAATGTCTCCTAAATATCATATAAGTTAGTCAAACAATTTAAAACATTCTCACAAAGATGACTTGAACAACTTAAAACATTGAAATTTTACCTTCAAACTCAGCAAATCCACGCAACCAGTTTCTAGTGCAAATTAATGCTTGAACATTTTTGGGAAGAAGTCGGCTTCTGTAAGGATTCAAAACTCTACCTCCAACACTGAAAGATGACTCTGATGCTACGGTGGTGATTGGAATGCTGAGAATATCAGATGCCATGGAAGCTAAATCACCATATCGATGTTGATTATCCTTCCAAAAACTTAACACTTCCATGTCTGTAAAAGTCTTCATCTCTAGTCTAGATTCATCCAAATAGATTTCCAAATTTGATTTGTGGTTTCCTGAACTAGACTTGAGGCCACTTTCAAGATCAAACAGATCCTATGAAATGAAATACAAAAAAATTAGTTACAAAGATGTTAGAAAGAAGCTTAAAAAGACATAGAAAGATACTTACATCATTTAAATCATCCTCAAGTGGTGATTCAGAGATAAGCTCATCTGGAGTAGGTGTTGTTGAAGACTTTGAAAGATTGAGTATTATATTCTTCATAAAGCAGAACCAGATTCTTCCTAACAATTTCAACTTTTTCCTTGGAAGTGCTTGAATCGACCTTGTCATAAGCTGACTCAAGTATTTGCAACTTCAATCTTGGATCCAAAGATGCTCCCATAGCAAGAATGATACTGAATTGATTCCAATACTTTGCAAACTTCTTTCGCATCATTTGAGCCATTGCTCTCACATAAACATCATCACAAATAGAATATTTCTTCAGCAACAACTCAATTTTCCACACTTGAATGAAATAAACATTGGTTGTTGGATACTTCACTCCTGAAATGTATGTGGTGATGGTATAAAATGGTTTTAACATGTCACATATTTTCTCACCTCGATCCCATTCTTCCTCTGATGGTAATGAATTGTAATCTCTCTCATACAAATTCAAAATACCAAACGCTTTTCTGAATTTTAAAGCTCTAGCCAACATCTCATATGTTGAGTTCCAACGAGTTGCAACATCCAAAGATAACCCAGCTCCACCTTTGATTCCTAAGCTCTCAATGCATGTTGCAAATGATTCTTTCCTCGACTAATATCCTTTTACAAATTTTACACTATTTCGAATATTCTCCAAAAGACTACTGGCTACATCCAACCCTGCTTTAACTATCAAATTCAGGATATGAGCTGAACATCTCACATGCAAAAACTTTCCATCACACAACAGCCCATTACCAAGACGATGCTTAATAATCTTCCGCATACTATCATTGGCTTTAGCATTATCTAAAGTGATAGAAAAAACCTTCTTTTCTAAACCCCACATCTTTAAGCAATCATAAATTTTCTTAACAATTTCTTCACCATTGTGTGGAGGTTTGAAATGACAAAAAGCCAAAATCTTATTGATTAACCTCCAGCTATCATCAATGTAATGTGCAGTAACACAAATATAACCCATGACTGTATAACGAGCAGACCACAAATCCGCTGTTAAACACACTCTGCCTTGGTATTTAGAGAAAAACTCTATCAATTTTGCTTTTTCTATCTCATATCTCTTATACACATCAGCTCCAGCAGTTTGTCTACATATATGTTGCAGTCCGGATTGAGAAATATATCCCTAGCCCTAACCTTCTCATATTAAACATATCTAAAAGGCAAATCATGATATATGATGATCTTGGAAGTCATCTCTCTATCAACTTTGTTATCATACTGAGGTCTATCAACAGGTGGAGGTCTATTAGGACAAAGACCTAGATGGCGAGTCAATGTTGATGTTCCTAATGACTTGGTATCTATTACTAACTTAATACCACAATGGTGACATCTAGCCCTTTCTCTTCCATCTTCCTCTATTCCTACGGAAGTAAACTCTAGCCAACATTTAGCTCTTAGTTTTTTTGGACGTACCGGTTGAATGCGTGGAGTCCTTCTCCGAGTTCATCGAGCTGGTCGTGGCCTAGGTGTTTGTGTTGGTTGAGTCATGCTTTGTGCTTGTCCCTGTGTCATACTTGCTTGTCCCTGTGTCATACTTGCTTAACCTTCTTCATTCATCTCCATCTCCATGTAATCATTTTCAGCATTTAGAGTTGCAATTGTTTCTAATGACTGTAAATCCATACTGCATCAAATTGACAATTATCAATTAGAGCTCAATACAATCAAATTTTGTAAACATAATCACAACCCATAAATACTAAATACAATCAAATTTTGTAAACATAATCACAACCCATAAATACTAAATACAATCAAATTTTGTAAACATAATCAAATTGTCAATTAGAGCTCAAAATCTAAGATCACAAAATTTAAACTGATAAAGGGAAAGATAGATTGAATCTTACTTGAACCCAATTAGAGCTTGAAGAGATTGTGAAGCATGAACTTGTGCGTTATTGTGTTAGTGAATCAAGGAATCGTCTTTTGTGGCTAGAGAAGAAGAGAAGAACTGAGAAAAAAAAAGTTTTGTTGTTTAGAAAAAATGTAACAGGGCCAACTCGAAATTTATTATACTCGGCCCTTTATCAACTCAATTTAATTTTACATAAAAAACAGGGCCCACAGATTTATAATTTTGACACGAGCTGGGCAACCCTGTAAGTTTAAGCCCTTTTTAACATCCCTAGCTGCAACATTTGAGTTTTTGAGAGAGATGTCCGTCCTTACAAGACATGCCCTAGAGTTGATCTTGGCTGATGAAACTGTAAGAATCACACATAGCAAATTTCCATTATTTTCTTTGCTACATCGCATTAAGTTTACTTTGCTGCTTTCTTCAATTCAGGTAATAAAAATCCACGCATCAGTCAAAAAAGACATGGTTAACCGGTATGTTAATCATCTTCCTATTGGAGAATGAAGGTTTATAAAGACTTTTTCTCTCACACATGCCAATGGACAATTTCGTCCCACAAATCATCTTTACAAGATGAATTTTGTTAACGGGACTATGAATTTTGTTAACGGGACCAAATCTCAGAAAAACAATCCGAAAACTAAAACGATTCGAAATTAACACCATTGATGATGAAGGATCAAAGATGGATATTTAACTAATTGAAATCCAACATACCTTAAAGAGTTTATCAGCCCCCATTTTTGTAGATCATAAATGTAAATCGGATTGAGAGATCTCCGATTCGGATATGAAAAGTCAGTAAGTCACAACCCGATGACCTCTTCAATGTTTTTTTTTTTTTTTTACTACTTTCCCTATTTTGTTAAATTTTCTAAGAATTATTAAAACAAACTAATGGGCCTAACGATAACCTAATAGGCCTCAAAATTGCTAGCCTTTGTATATGCTATCTCTTTACAAGTCGTTACATATGTAGTCAAAACAAACAAACCAGACTTAAATGTATTTTAATATAAAACAGCAATTTAGTTTCTTTATATATACACTAGATTTATGGACTTTGTAAGTTAAAATAACTGAAAAAAATAAACATGTAAAGAAATGAACACAACAGTTATGTGATTTTAACTAAAAAATATGTTATATTTTTATTTTATATGTGTCAGTGTTTCCTATTGATTATAATAAGTTTAAAGTTTGGTTTCTATTTTAAATCAATTTTTAAACACTCCACCCTCCATTTGTATAAATGGCCAGACTTAACACACATTATACTTATTTTAACCTTAGAATAATCTACATATTAATCAAATTAAGATTCAATATCCAATTAACAGATTTTAGATAAATATACGTTCATAAAAGTAACATAAATCTATTGACAACACAAAAATTAAATTAACAGAATTTTATAGTAAACTATTCATAAATATTGAAAAAAATTTCAACATACACCATCAATTATAATAAAATTTAATTCAAAATAAAATATAGGCCCGCGCTGTACCGCGGGTTAAATCCTAGTCGTAAAACATAAACTCAAGATAAGTACACAGAACATATTATTAGTAAAAACATATAATTATTTTGAGAAAGTTTATTGGAGAAAGTTTTCCCCATCGATATTAAAAATAACATGTAAAAATGTGGTATGTATTGCGGTGGGTTGGACCGTCAACTCTAAACATTTTCGCAATTTACAAAAGAAACAAATTACATATGGTACAAAATCACCGAAATCTATATATACATCTTATCATTTAAGTACATTTTGTATTCGACCCTTTTAATTATGGTTATTTATTTTATTTTATTTACAATTTTAGTCTTTACTGTTATATTTACATATCTAATAAAAATTATTTCCACAATCATTCAAATATAGCAAACAGAAACTAATAAACTGTAGAAAATATAGCCAATGGAAACTAATTAATAAAAAACTGAAATCAAATCTACATTTCCTATTTTTATTTTACATTAACTCGATATAGTATAGAAAATAGAAATTAATTCTATATATGTGGAACAACTTACTGAAATATTCGTTGCCTTAATCATAAATTTTTTTGCATTAATTCAAAATTACCATATATATTTTTATATTTTTGCTTGCTCACCAATATTTTCTCGAACTCATATCACATCTAATTTTACTATTTTCAAAGAACTATACAAAAATGCATCAATTCATACATAACTTAGTATTTCAACTGGCCAAGTAATCTTCCCGGTTGTGACACTTGATTTGGTGTGTTGGCAATAAACATGTGCACACTTATTCTTTTATTATTTTATTGGTACAAAATGTTTATGCTTTCTTTATTTCATCTCTAATACCTATTCTTTTCTTATCTTAAGTGGTTTAAATCCATTTATTTGAAAAAAAATTGGTTTCACAATACGTGAACATGCACTCTTCCGGTTAGTGAATAATCTAAATGTTTTGTTTGATTTATTTCATATCTACACTAATTTTTTATTTGACTCCATGTAGTTGTGTTACAAATACATGTTGAGAAAGAAACTAATTCTGAGTTTAGCTCACGGTGAGCTGCTCACCTTTCTAAATATCCTTTTTATATTTATTATTAAATATATACTACCCTCTTGACTTATCAAGCTTTTCAGTTTTTGGTACACCCCAGGTTTTTGCTTTGATCCATTTGTATATATTTTCAAACGATTAGGAGTAAATTAAAGGGGCCGATGTTGAGGCCACAGAGGAGGACAATATATAGGAGGAGAGAAGAAAGTGATGAGTTTGGTGGAGTTGTTCATCCTTTTCGTTGAATAATGATTGTTTAATTGATTTCAAAATGGCTATTAAATGTTCTATGTACTTTGTAATGGTTTACTAGAGTAATATGTAAGCATGACAATCATGTAATTTATATGATAATTTAGGATTTTTTTCATGTAAATAGATTCATATTTTATTATATATGTATAAAGGATTGAATCTAAAAACAGTAATTTAATACTGAAAAACTGTAAAAATTTAACCTTTAAACTATAAAAAAAGAAATTTTGTCCGTATACAATCAATATTGAAATAATAAATATATATTTTTAAGCTTTGTAAAAAACAAATCATCTTTTGTGGTATACGGGTGAAATCCTAGAATTAACATTCTTGATATAAATATACAATATTAAACACCAAAAGAGAAACAAAATTTTTTAAAAAAAAATTGTTTCGCGGTGTATGGCGGGTCAAAATTTTTTAAAATGCATTTTCACTTACTTTTGAAACCTAACAAAGAAAAATGAAGAAATATAAATTAAAACCTCATTTGGAGCATGCATTATTAAAACCCCCATTCTATTTTTGTTCCACTCTCAAATCTACACCATTATTCTCGTTTGTTCCGCAGTCAAATTCTAACCATACTTGTCCCATCCGATCCACACCGTCCACTTCCATCCTTTGAAATATTATTGTTGCACAAATTAGGATACTACTATTGTCACTCTCTTTTTTCCTCAAGTCTTAATTAATTCATTCTTTCACCTATTTGTTATAAAGCTTCCATTTAAATATAAGAAAAGTCACGACCAAAAATATATAAATCGAAACGCATGGACCAGGCCTTCATCAAGTGTAGGTAGTGGCATCAAGAATCTTTGTAATCAGTATCTGGCGGCTGCTGTGTTTGTGGTGGTGACCTTTCCTTCTTCATTATATATATTTCACTCTCTCCGGTCAACAAAAAAAAAAAAATTAACCCTTTCAATCTCTCAAAGAGCCACCACCACCACCACCACCACCACAACAACAACAATGTCTCTTCTTCTTCTCCCTACGAATTTACAACAATGCCCTTCTCCATCCACCTTCCCTTCTCCGTCGTCCCCTCTTTTGTCTCCGTCTCCTCCTCCTTCCAACGTCTTCTCCGTCGTCGTACCTCGTCGGAGATGTCTCAGATTGGTCACTTCTTGTGTCTCTACCGTTCCAACCTCTGTTTCTAATGGCTCTGCTCCCGCTTCTGTTGTTGTCGTTGAGCGAGAGCAGATTCGTCTTGGTCTTCCTAGTAAAGGACGTATGGCTGCTGATGCGATTGATCTTCTCAAGGTTTGTGATTTTTTACCTGTTTGGGTCTCTCAGTCTCAGTCTCAGTCTCAACAAACATAAAGACTGAGAATTTTTTTTTATTCTCGTAAATGGTTTCAATTGAGACTAATTTATAATTGCTTAGCTTTCAGCTTCTGTGTTTGTGAAACTTTGATTGGTTCTGAGAAGTTTGATTGATTCAACTCAAACTTTGATTGGTTCTGAGAATTTAATTTAAGCAAAGGTGGGATCTTTATAAAGATCGAATCTTGGCTATTTCTATTGTTATAGCTCCATTGACTCACTGAAATGTTGTTCTCCCTCTCACTTTGAGTGAAGTGACACATAGTGATTTGTAAATCTCATATCACGATTTTGACGTTTCCTGTTTGTTGTGAAGGACTGTCAACTGTTTGTTAAACAAGTCAATCCTAGGCAGTATGTTGCACAAATTCCTCAGGTAAAGCTTTCAAAGCAAACTCAAAACCACAGTGTGTTTGTTTTTAGTTTTGTGTATGACTTATTGCTGGTGTTTTCTTTTATGTTCTTCAGTTACCAAACACTGAAGTTTGGCTTCAACGGCCAAAAGATATTGTCAGGAAGTTACTCTCAGGAGATTTGGATCTAGGTATCGTTGGTCTTGACACGCTTAGTGAATATGGTCAGGTAAGTGATGACCATAACAGTTTACTACTCTTGAAGAGTTTTGATATCATGTTCAGAATGTAAGAATTCTTAGTGGTGGCGGTTATATCATTATGCTCATTGTAGAGATAATACCACCAGTTTTTGTGCTAGCCTATATAGAATTTAGAATATATATTTTCTCTGGATGGCCTCGTTTGCATCATGAGTAAGATGTTTGAGTTTTCATTTTAGGAAAATGAAGATCTAATCATTGTCCATGAAGCTCTCAACTTTGGAGACTGCCACCTGTCTATTGCGGTATGCTCTAATCTGTTATCATTGAGGTCTTCATATCATTACTGCAGATGGTTTACTAATTGCATCTCAAATGATCTCAGATACCCAACTATGGGATATTTGAGAATATAAATTCTCTGAAGGAGCTAGCACAAATGCCCCAATGGAGTGAGGAGAGACCCTTACGCCTTGCTACTGGCTTCACTTATGTATGATGAGTTACAGATTCTCCTTTGGTGCGCTGTTGTCATTAATATCTCTCAGAGTTCATTTTGCTTCAATATAATATTTGGGAATGATTCAACTTGTTTTTGCAGCTCGGCCCCAAATTTATGAAAGAAAACGGCATTAAGCATGTGACATTTTCAACTGCAGACGGAGCACTGGAGGCAGCACCCGCGGTGAGCTTACATTATTTTACATCTACGACATAGCTATGCTGTGTTGTCAGACAATGATTCTTCCATAGCGATAGAAAAGAGACCAATTTTTCAATGAAACTATAGTTTGCTGCATCTTCATGATTGCATATGGTGTACTAATGTGTTAGATCAATCTACATGGTTTATTTCCTTATCCTTTGTTGTTTGTCTAGTTTAAACGTAGGTTTGCCTATTGGTGGAAAGATTTGTCAACGAAAATTCTAACATTTGCATTAAGTTCCTTATCCTTTGTTGTTTGTCGAGTTGAAACTTAGAATTGCCTATGGTGGAAAGATTTGTCTTGATTATCTGAAAATAAGTGTTACGCTGATATGCTCTGTAGAAGATAATGTTGTCAGTTTGTACTTTGTAGCGCCCTGATTTCGTATCTACTGTACACTGTCATCAGTATATGTTGACTCGTATGTTCTTGTTAATTAGATGGGCATAGCTGATGCCATTTTGGACCTTGTGAGTAGTGGGACAACGCTCAAAGAGAATAACTTAAAAGAGATAGAGGGAGGTGTTGTGCTGGAAAGTCAGGTGATGCGAACTTCTTGGTACCATGACTGTCTGTTTAGAATCTGTTGGCGACAATCAATCCTCAACATCTTTTTTTTTTTCATTTTCAGGCGGCACTTGTAGCAAGTAGAAGAGCATTGACCCAGAGAAAAGGGGCACTGAACACAGTACACGAGATTCTTGAGAGATTGGAGGCGCATCTAAAGGCGGATGGCCAATTCACTGTATGCACTTGGTTCCTATGATGTTTTTTTTCCTTATTCACCTTCGCTTTCTTTTCTCTAATCATTTAATTTCAGGTTGTTGCAAACATGAGGGGAAATAGTGCTGAGGAAGTGGCTGAGCGTGTGTTGAGCCAACCATCATTGTCAGGATTGCAGGTAATGTTTAAATATAGCTAAAACTGAAATCCTCAAGCCTTAGTTTTTAAGTTCTTTCTGATTGTTTATGGCTTTCTTACAATGAGCAGGGACCAACAATAAGCCCAGTTTACTGTACAAAAGATGGCAAAGTATCAGTTGACTACTATGCAATCGTGATTTGTGTACCAAAAAAGGCCCTATATGACTCTGTGAAGCAACTGAGAGCGGTTAGTTATCCCTGTTGTTTACTACTTCCATCCCAATGTTTAAATCTTGATATCTACTTGGATTCATCAATAGTTGGCGTTCTGAAAATATTCTATGTTTCCACCTTTGCATTGATCACGTGTTTATCGTTCCCTCTCTTGGTTCTCTTAGTCATGGTTAGAAATGTTATTGCAGGTCGGAGGCAGCGGGGTATTAGTGTCACCTCTGACCTACATTTTTGATGAGGATACTCCAAGATGGGGTCAGCTCCTGAGAAACCTCGGGATTTAAATGTCTTGCTAAGGAAGATGCATATGCTGAACAAGTTTTAAGAAGACTCTTTGGTGTAAATCTCTGAGTTATGGTACCTTTTTATTTTCTTTTCTTTTTCCTCACCATGTCGTCCTCCTTACTGTTATAATTTTTACCTCTCGTTTCTGTGTGGATCTTATTCGTTGTTGTTAATTCCGTTGGAACAATAAGAACAAGCCTGTTTAATAATACATTATACATCTTAGCAATAAAGGAACTCATTTGTTCATTAGTTATCACTTGCTTGTTTTTGTTAAACTGGGAGCTGTTTTGGTCTCAGAAACCAATTCCTTCACACAGGCTCGGTCTTGGGAGTTATCAGTCTCTAGGAAGGTATGCTAAATTGGCCATTTTGTGACTGACATGAAGTCAGTCGCTTCCTAATTTTGTATCATCAGTGCTATTATTAGATTAACATTGTAATAGTTGTAATATAAGAGGGGGAGGNGGGGGGGGGGGGGGGGGGGGACAAAAGATGATGCTTTGCACTAAAAATCCAAACAAATAAAGAATACACAAACACACACATACACACCACACACACACACACACACACACACACTCAAACACAGACAAATACAGGCAAACACACAGATATCACAAATATTGATTTGCATACATTCATATATATACACTTGAAGAGTACATGACTTTTCTCTCTGGATTTTGGGTGTTTCAGCTAAAAGTGCAAGGTGGAAGAGGTAGTGTAAAGAGGTGCAGATATTTCAGTCGAAGATTCTTTCTTCTTGAAGAAAAAGAAATCTCCCACAAGCGGAATGATAGGTTTCTTCTTCTTCTTCTTTGTACTCTTCGCAAAATACCCATCTCTGTTTCCTTTGTTACTCTCAAGTATCTGAGCCAATGAAGGATACTCTTTCTGTATCCTCCTCGTCAGCTCTTTCCTCCTCTCTTCATCACCGCTTTCTTTCTCTTTTGGTTCCTTGAAGCTCACCGATTTGACCATGGCTGCCGCGCTCTTCCCTGCTGCATCAGCCTCGGCTTTCGCCATCTTTGACATGTTCTTATGTAGCTCGGCGTTTAGAGTAGCTAAAGCCACCTCTGTCTCTGACTCTCTCTCCTTCAACATCTTCACCTCTGTCTTAGTTTCCGTTATTTCAGCTTCAAGCTTCTTCAAAACATCCATGATCTCTTCTTTTGGACCTTGTGGCGAAGAGGGCAACAAGGAGCGTTGCTTCCATGGAGAAGATGGTAAAGAAGTGGTCTGGCTGATACTAGGACTAGCAATAGGACTTACCGTTATAGCAGTCTGGCTGATGCTAGAACTAGCAACAGGAGTTCTTGGTTTAGCGGCCTGGCTGACGCTACGAGTAGCAATAGGACTTGCCGGTTTAGAGTTTAAGGTTTGAGTTTGTATCGGTAGCATAATCCGTTGGCCAAATATGGCAACAGCTTCTTTAACTGAGCTAAAAGGACGAGATGTATCGACATGATGTTGTTCGACTTGATTATTTTCTTCCATCTCGTCTATATCCATGGAGGAACAATAATAGATAGAGAAGAAGGTATTGTATTGGTAATGTTTGGTAGAATCGGTTTGGTTTCTTAGCTTTTACAGCAAATTATAGGCATAGATTTAATTACCATTGTGTCAAGGTGAAGACAAAAACCATTCTAAGTACTTTTAGAAGTTGACTTGCCAACTACTTTTTGTTTCCTAATCTCTTTACAATGTCCAGTATTAGTAAACAGTAGAAACTCCTAATAGCATTACCAATAATTATTTTAATCTTTGTGTTAATTTTGTAAATCACGACAGTGACTTATGTGGATAAACAATTTTTGAAATCTCACAAACACGAGAACCAAACACCAAAGAAAATAAAGGACACAATTTTAAAAGAAAAAAAATAAAAAACAGAGGCCTTTCCTTAAAGAGAAAGATTGACTTCACGATCATCCGCCTATCGAGGTCTTCCAGTACCGTTTGCATCCCTAGCAAGTCTATCTGCTTGACTTCCAGCAAACTTTTCTCTGTAATGGTTCATATCTTCCTCATCCAATTTCTTGAACAATGTATGAGGTGTTCCAATCCTGTGGCTAGGAGGCAGAATCTCCCAAAGTCTACTTGCTTGTAATACCTCTCCTTTTTCGTCCGAGTGTGAAAAATGTGGTGGCAAATTTAGCTGTTTAAACACCTACAAAATACAAGAGAGATAACACTGATCACGCTTAGCATATTCTACTAAATCTAAACGGGAATCAACGTTTCTGAAAATATATATATAACTGACCTCACGAGAAAAAGATGGCATGAAAGGTTCTAATAAACGCGCAAGAAGGTGTACTAAACCAGCAGCAGTTCTTATAACAACTGCACAAGAAGGTTTGTCTTCTTTGTAGAGTTTCCAAAATTTGGTATCCTGCAAGTATGTGTTCCCTGCTTTCGATATAGTCATTGCGATATGAAGCCCGTTCTTGAGCTTAACCTTTTCCATAGCTTCAACATATTCTTCCACCAATGTTCCAACGTCTTTAACAAGTGATCTAGTAAAATCATGAGATTCAGGATCAGTAGCATCAGGAATGACAGATCCATAACCTCCTTTATCTTCAGGCTTTGCTATAAAACTCAGAACTCGATTAACAAAGTTTCCAAGATTATTCAACAACTCGTCATGAAGCTTTGTTCTCAAATCGTTCCATTTAAAATCTGTATCAGACTTCTCAGGCCTGTTGGTCAGCAAGTAGTATCTCCACACTTCGACAGGTATTTTTGTATCTTTTACATCATTACCAAACACTCTAACACCTTTACTCTTAGAGAACTTGCCGTCTTCGTAGTTCAAATATTCAGTCACACTAACTGTCTTCATCATAGTCCAATCTTCACCAGTTCCAAGCTGCGCTGAAGGAAACAAGACAGTGTGGAAAAACACATTATCTTTCCCCATAAACTGCTAAAGCTCAACATTCTCAGGATTCTTCCACCACTTCTCCCATTCAGATGTGTAACATGATGTTATCGAAACGTAACCAATAGGAGCATCAAACCAAACGTAGAAGACTTTTTCTTTATACTTCTCATGTGGAACTTGAACTCCCCACTTTAAATCCCTTGTAATGCATCTCTTCTTAAGCCCCTGCTCCATCGATTCAGGCACGTCCTTAAGAGATACATCTGTCGTTTGAATAGCATTCCGACTCCAAGATCCAGTAACTGATGTCTCTTCAACATACTTTTTCAACTTCTCTTTCAGCAACGGAAGCTCAAGAAACAAGTGGTCCGTGTCTCGAAATCCAGGTGTGGTTTTACAAACCTGTTTGAAAAATCAATCACTATTAAGAAAAGCCAAATCAACAACACAAATATCATAAAGGAGAGAAGCATATATATATAAACTCACCTTACACCTAGGATATTTAAGCTCAATAGGATTCAAAACCTTTCCACACTTTTCACATTGATCTCCACGAGCAGAATCATAGTTACAACCTTCAGTTGGACAAAAACCTTCAACAAGACGATCAGCTAAAAACTTCTTGCATGTATCACAGTAAGGCTGTTTCATAGTATCTTCTGAAACCCACTCGTTCTCCCACAGCTTGTTGAAGATGTCTTGGCAAACTTTTGTCTGTTCAGGAGTTGAAGTCCGACCAAACTTGTCAAAACCTAAACAAATCAATCATAAACTTGTTTATGAATTGCATGGTACTTGTCACAGATCTCTCTCGGTGTACAATTCTCTTCTAAAGCTTTTGTCTCTGTTGCAGTTCCGTACTCATCGGTTCCACATATGTAGATCGCGTTATAGCCACGTAGACGACAATATCTAGCATAGACATCAGCGCTTAGAACACAACCAATGATGTTTCCTAGATGAGGTACGTTGTTGACGTAAGGCAAAGCACTTGTGATTAGTATATTTCTCTTGCCTGGGATTGGCAACTTGGGAATGATCTTGCCGTCTTCTTCCATGGCGAAAGAACAAGTACACTAGCTAATTAGGGTTTTTTCTTTTACTTGAACGGATCACGGGATCAGAGAATATGGAGAAAGACGAAACAGAGATTTTTTTCCTAACTAGCAAATCTTTCATTAAACCTTATTTTATACTGTAAGACTATTCGGTTCGGTTCAAAGTTTTCGATTTCTAAAAAATAAGTTTTAGGTCAATAATCGGATTGGTTTGAATTGTTGAGTTTGGTTCGGTTCGGTTCTTTAAACAAAATTATAGAAAAAAAACTAAATAAAACTAACTTATAATATTTTTACACATAAGCTCTATATATTAATGTTTTAATGAATTTTATTTAAATGGTTATGTTAGAAAATTTACGGTAAAATTTTTATACACCTGTATTTTTGTATTCTATTTAAGTTTATACTTTTAAAACTCTGGTAGGATATGAAAGTATTTGATTTGCTGTTAAAAAAGGGTTTGTTTGCAATTTTGCATATTAGACTATTAGTACATTTTGGAAACTTTTTTTTTTTTTCATTAAACCTTATTTTATACTGTTTCCTCTTTGGAGATTATTCGGTTGGGTTCAAAGTTTTCGATTTCTAAAAATAAGTTTTAGGTCAATAATCGGATTGGTTTGAATTTTTGAGTTTGGTTCAATGTTTTCAAAACTGGACCGGACCGACGGTCGAACCACGTTAACCCGTGAACCGGCAGCATACCCAGGTTGGATTAATATCAAAACTCAAAAAAATTGAACAGGTAAAAAAACCATATCAACCCGCCAAAAACCCAAAAACCGGTGAACCATTGAACCGGATAAAACCGGGTTCTAACTTTTTTTTTGTAAAAACGAGTGCAATTAATTTCCTTTCTAGTTTTATTCTTAGCAGTAGTAAGGTTATTTAAAATAAAAAATTCCCGTAATTGAACTTTTTACCTTTTATACTAGTTTTTTCCTTCTAGTTTGAATTCTTTACAACTCACACCACAAATCTTTAAAATCAAGGTAATTTTTTTGATAGTGCATGTTTTCGTAATCAATTTGGTGTTCATTTTTTTTCTTAGTGTATGTAATGGAAGAGAATGATTACTAAAATATTTTATTAGTAATGATTAGTTTGTTACACTTTGAGTTTATTACTTTTAAAAAAAAATTATGATTATTGACGTATTTTATTTGGTATAACCAATTATATCATAGTTGTAATCATTGAAAAAAAATAGAAAACATATCCTTACCTATTATTTAAAAACTATCATCAAAATCAATTAAACCCGGTTGACCCCGGTCCAACCATATTGACTCATGACCCAGAAGCTTTCCCGGTTCAGTTACCGGTCCGGTTTTAAAAACATTGGTTTGGTTCGATTCAGTTCGATTCGGTTTAAAAAAATTGTAGAAAAAAACTTAAAAAAACTAACTTATAATATTTTTACACATAAGCTCTATAAATTAATGTTTTAATGAATTTTATTTAAATGGTTATGTTAGAAAATCTACGGTATAAATTTTTATCTTTTATATTAAAGCAGAAGTCAAAACGTCTCACATTCAATCTCAACAAAATTTTACTGTTTTGCCATTAATGAAAAGTGCCCCTCACGTTGAAATAATTTGCCCCTGGAAGTAAATTGTCCTATTTTTCGCATTAAAAATAAATCAAAAAAATCGAGAGAAAAAAACTATTTACACAAAAGTTATTTGCAAAATTAGAATTTGTGAGATTAATCCCTCAAATTTCTATATGATTCTCTTATTCTTTTAATTGGAGTTTAGATGACGAAAATATTGTATGACCTAATTGAATTTTAACAAATTAATGGGCTTAAAAAGTTTAAAGATCGACGTTAAAATAATAAATGGGTTTCTGCATGGAAAAAGGCATGATGACAATATACCCCCTTACTGAAAACCCTAATAATACAGAAACCCTAAAAAGTTAGGTCTTCTACATCTATAAATACAATAATATCGTTTGCTTAGACCATAACCCAAAAAAACAAAAAACAAAATCTCTCTTTTCTTTAAATTTTGTGATTCTTTTTCGTGATCTCAAATTTATATTTATATTTCGATCTTGCTGTTTTTAATGTTTCATCGACTAATCCTTTTTAAATTTCCTGTTCGTATAGTGGTAACTTGTAGAGCAAGGTCCACAAATCATGAAGCTTTCGTAGTTGTTAGTTCGTTCTTTAATAGAGGTAAAATATATTGTCCTTTTTTAGAATTAGTTTTGATGTATAATTCTTTAATGCTCTCAATCTTATAATTGTATTCGACTGATCCTTTTTATTCTTTCTGTACGTATAGTGGTTTCTTGGAGAGCAAGATCTACTAATCATGAAGCTTTGGTAGTTGTTGGTAAGTCCTTTAATAACTGTATATTATATTGTAATTTTAGGTTGAGTTTGATATATAATTCTTTAATGTTCTCAAATTTATAATTGTATTCGACTGATCCTTTTTTTTTTCCTGATCCTATAGTGGTTTCTTAGAGAACAAGATACACAAATCATAAAGCTTTGATAGTTGTTGGTTCGTCCTTTTATAAAGGTATAATATATTTAAATTTTCTAGGTTGAATTGTGATATATAGAATTATTTAATGATCTCGGATCTATTTATAATTGTATCCTGATCCTATAATACCACAGTTCGTACTGATCCTAATTGTTTACTTATCATGCAGAGATTTCTATGAAAGCAAGATTAATAAATCATAAAACTTTGTTTGTTCTTGGTTCGCCTTTTAAAATATGTAATATCGTGCTTTATGATTCGAAATAATTCTGATTACCTTTTTGTAACGTGGTTTCATATCTAATCATATAATATTAATAACTATTTGACCTAGGTTTCATGGATCAGGTGAATCAATCTACAAATTTGTTTCTACTCAATATCAGGTATTATTACAAGAACCAGATTTTTATGTCGATCATCTTCTTTTACAACTTATTTAATTAAAAAAAACTTTATTCTTGGAATACTATATTGTAGGAAAAGTTTGATTGTTAACAAGGATGCTCTAGAGAATGATGATACGATTTCTTCGACGATTACAAGAAATACGTTCTCGGATTGGATTACAAATAATACCCAAGCTGATCAAGCCAAGGAAATCACCTATGCTGAAATTCCAAAATCATACGTTTGGTGTGATAAAAAGATGATATGGAAGAGAAAATCAAGGAGAAGATAATTTTTATCACCCTATAATATTCCAATAATATTTGTTTCTTTAATTTAATTTGCATACTATAGGATGTAACAAAACTCTAATTATTAATAAATTATTTTTTGATATTTTAGACTATACAACTTCCATGAGAATATAGAATTTGGATTTTTGAAATAAATCATAAAACTACCTATTAATAAAGTTATGCCTTTAGAACAAATAGTATATATCGTAGATTTATAAAATTCCTTAAATTTAAAACGTAAAATGTAACAATATTTTGATGTATATTCTTTATTTGTAAAAGCCATATACGCAAAATGCATAGTTACCGAATTATAAAATTTGCAAATTTTGAAAATATTGAAAATGGAAATTATCATTGTTTGGGACATAAAACTAACATAAATAATTGAGATATATATATATATATATATTTGAATGGATGCTTACATGAGCATATTTATTATAGTTTTAAAGTGATAAAAGATGGAAATAAAAATATTTGGATTATCTTAAAAATATTAAAAGATGATATATATATATATATGTTTGAATGGATGTTTAACTGTATGAGCATATTTATTATAGTTTTAAAGTGATAAAGATGGAAATAAAAATATTTGGATTATCTTAAAAAAATTAAAAGATGATATTAAGTAAATTTTGTATTATCGGAAAATAATAGTATAAGTAAGTATTGTTAAAATAAGTAAATTAACATATTAATCATTGTTTGTGACATAAAACTAACATAAATAACTGAAATATAAATTTTTGAATGGATAATTAACTGTATTAGCATATTTATTATAGATTTAAAGTGATAAAGATGGAAATAAAAATATTGGGGTCATCTTTAAAAAGTATAACATGGATGATATTTAGAAGATTTTTTATGATTGGAAAATAATAGTATAAATAAGTATTGTTTAAATAAGTAAATGAACATATAGAAGAAATATTAACGGAAAATATCTAGACATATCTACTATTATAAATATGAAATTAATTTAATATTTTAAATTATGTATTAAAAAATTAAGTTTGTATATATAGACGCAGGTCAGAGCTTATAATTGATATCCAAAACTCGAAAATATTCCAAGGTTCTTAGAATTTCCCCTTCTTTCGTATGTTTTATATTTGATTTTAATTATTGAAATCGTTTAATGCAGGTTATATTGTGGTCATGAATAATACGGTTGATCGTGTTTCACGTTTGAATCCTTCAAAATATGAATGGAAGATCCATGTTAGAATCTTGACTTTATGGGAAGAAAAAACCGTCCGGCTTGGTTCAACCCTAGAGATGGTTTTGACTGATAATCAGGTTTGTTGAATGTTTGAATTCGTTTTTAATTACATGATATTATGAACATGCTACTATCGTATTAGACCACAATTGAAATTAATAAGCTAATAATATGTTAATTTTTAAAAATTTAATAGGGTAATAAGATCCAGTGTAGGTTTCGTGGTGATGTATATGACAAATTTGTGTCCAAATTTAATGTTGGTGATTGGGTTGGGATTGAAAATTTTAATGTTGTAAACCAATATGGGTCATGTAGAGCTACCACCCATCGATACAAGATTATTATTTTGTATAAGACCAAGATTATTAAGGGTTCGATTATTGGAGGTGAAGAATACTTTAATTTCGTCGATTATTGTTTAATCAAGAGTGGCTATTATTGTGATGATTACTTGGTCGGTATGTTACATCCTCTCTATATTAAAAAATCTATCTGTGATTGACTTATATTGTATTATACATGATTTTGATATGAAATTACGTCTTACATTTGAAGATGTCATTGGAGAAGTAACCAATGTTGGAATATTAGGTACTTGGAATCATAAACAAAACTCGATGGTTCCGAATAACGGCAACAAGTATGCGCTTAGATCACAAAGTGATAATATTCGTCGATTGTTAAAGATGTGTTGCCGAGATCCATTGGACAAGAACATGGACTATTCCAATGATACTGATTCGGATGATAGCGATTCCGATGGATCTGAATATGAGGACGATGATGGGGGAAATACTGAAGAAGAAGGCTTTCAAGAAGAGGAAGATTACGAAGATGAAGGCTTTTATGAAATAATGGATGAAGAGAACGATGATAGTGAAGTCAAATATGAGGAAGACATTGATGATACTGAAGACGAAGAATATGAAACTGAATCATGTGAAGATGCTGAAACTGAAGTAGAAGATCGTGAGGAGCAGGTTTATTTACCGAAAGAGAACGAAACACAAGAGTACTCCATGTACCTTAGAATTTCTTTCGACCTTCGTGACTCCGGGTATTTGGATTTAAACTTATTAAATTTTAGCACCAGGAGGAATATTTAAACATTTAAACATATAAATGTTCTTGATTATTGTTTTAGTAATACGCTTTTGGCGTGTGAGTTAACCGGAATTGCGGCTGGGAAGTTCTATGAGGCTTACAAAGATTACATAGGTGAAAATCTCATTTGCGTTATTCGATGGGGTGTAATTGATGTATTCCAAGGTACAGACGATCTATCCATTCGTAAGAATTCTAATATTTTTGATTTTTAAATAATACTTTACTAATCTTAATTCTATTCCAAATGTATTGTAGGTAGGAGGACTGTATCTAACACTATATGCACGCAAATTAGGCTTAACCCTGGCATTCCAGAAGTTGAAACATTTAGACATTCGTAAGTTACCCTATTTTGTTAGTTTATTACATAAATATTTCAAATATAGTATCTTAATGTACGATATGTGCTGTAGGAACTCTAGGAAGAGAGCACGTACAAAAAAATGATTGGGACCATGAGCATGCGTTTTCTATACGCCTACATCTAGATTTTTCAGTTACATTTACAATTATTTCAGTTATTTACCTTTACTATTATTGTTATTTTGGACATGCATAACAATTTTACTTATGCATGAAACTATTATATTTTACGTAATAAATTAATACTTAAATTTATAGTCTTAACTAACCAATAGCTTTGAAACTGTTGTTCAACTCAAATGGGTTTTACTTCATGAGACACTAATATGAAAGGGTTCGCGACTCTCCGTACATATATTTAACCACTATTTATCTCTACTACATGTTGAGTTTTTTTTTCTTTCGTCGCCTCTTCTGAACAATAGCCGTCCTCTAAGTTTCTTTACCAAATGATTATAATCCGCATCTTTCAAGTAAGTTCTCTAAGGTTTTTTTTTACTGTCGTTAATTCAATTTTTTGCTTATGAGAATTCTGATTTCAAGTTTTATAGTTTCGATTTTTGCCATGGATGGTGAATGTTCTAGAAAACGCAAAGAACTCATGTCCGATTATGAATGGGAAGACGAAGCAATTGTCAAAGTTACAAAGGCGTTTCAAAAATCTAGAGATGTCTCTCAAAAGGAGACGGTGAAACGTTTCACCGCCATTCTTGATATAGTGAAAGAGCATATGAAGAAGAAAGAAGAATCAACCGAACTCACGTCTCAACTTGAAACAATCGATGCTCAACTCTCGCTAATTGATGATATCTTAGCTGGACACATCGATTTGATTGAGGAGCGTAAGAGGCTTGAAGAAGTTAGAGTAGTTATTGAGAAAGATCTAGAAGATTGTGTTGTGCCTAATATTGATTAGGATAAACTTCGTATCCCATTTAGTGGTTAACAATCTTTGTAATTTCAGAATAACATTATCCTCGAATAAAATTATTATAATCATTATATTTACATTCCAAGAAAATTACTATAATATTCGTAAAATTAATTTGTATACAATCAAAGATATTCACTCTTGATCTCATACGATAATAATAGAATTCTGAAAAAGATTGATTTATACTTTTAATAATATATGTTAATTTAAAAAAAAAATCATGATAATTTCTATAAAACCATAAAATAAAGATGGATACTAACCAATTTCGTAAGTTATCTCTTGTGATAATGTTAATTTTCCAGAAATAAGGTTAAATGAATATTCTAACCAAGATATTGTATGTCGATTTAGTATATATATA
>NC_025700.1:9327334-9330726 GCF_000633955.1 Camelina sativa
TCCGAATATGTGTCTTGGTAAGTAGTAAATCCATTATTTGAATTGTCATATAAAAAGTAAATATATAAAATATGTGTTACTGATCAGAATATATTCGTTCTGATTTTTAGATTTGATTGGCCGTCTTGTGCATGTTGAAAGCTCCGCATACGTCTCAGACAACGATGTCCAACATCAACTTTTTTTTGAGATTGAAAACAAAGAGTGAGTTTTGTATACAATACTAATAGAATTTTTGTTTACTTATTTTATTAGAAAAACTAACTTCTTCTTCATCTTCAAGTGGTATACGTTTGAGATGCCATTTGCAACAAGGTTATTTTGAACATTTTTATGATTGTTTCCGGGAAATTGAAGAAGACATTATTATATGCATCGTCAGATTTGGTGTCATTGTTAATGTCGAAGGTAAGAGTTTAATCTAAACAATTACGGAAATCTTTGATAAAATAAATGCTTATCTTATATTATGTTTTTAGGTCATACAATGATAACTACCTCATGCAACTGTACACGGATTCTATTCAACTATCCATGTCTTGAAGTTTTGGATATGCGAGATCACTTTCAAAGCTTGGAAGATTAGTTGATGCTTTTATATTTATGGTTTTATGGTTTAGTTTATAATTTTTCTAATTTCGAATTCACATAACTAATATTTTCTCTAAACTTTCATGAATAATAATAAACAAATGTCACATTTACCAATATAATAAGTTTTATTCTTGATTAGATGAATCTAAATTTATGTTTTTTAAATGTTTTTTAAAAATAGATGTCACTGGTAACGACGATTGGAGTCGAATCTATCAATGGGACCTTTACACACTGATGTTCATATATTTTACCTTGTTTCCCCTTAGTTTATTCACAACTTTTGCATCTTTTGCTATCCATTTAGGCCATTATTGTTTAGCTTTAGGACTAATCATGCATTAGAGTATAGTTGCATTGCATTTGCATCTTTTCATGCATAAACAGGTGATTTTGGAGCTTAAGGAGCATGGAAGCAATGCTGAGGAGAAGTAAAGCTATCCTGAGGAGAAAACAAGAGAGTTAAGGCTGTAGAATCAAGGTCCGGAGTCCAACTCGACCGCACCACTCGACCACCACTCGACCGTGTGCTGAGGAGGACTCGACCGAGTGGAGAGTGCACGAGAGAAGCCAGCTCGACCAGCCACTCGACCGAGCACTGGTCGAGTTGACCGAGCCGTTGACTACTTTGACTTTTTGTATTTTTAGGGCTTCCACCTCACCTCCTATATAAGGCCCTTGTACTTGCAGCCAAAAAAAGAATCCAGCTTTTTAGAGAGTCTAAAACCTAGTTTTTACCTTTTTTAGATATTATTCCTTTTGCACTTTTTTTTTTTTTTAGATTTTGTACTTGTTTGAGAGAGAAAGACTAGATTCTTATATTTTGTTTGTTTCATAACTTTCAAAGTATTAAGATTTCGAGTTTTATTCCTTCATCAATATTGTAGATCTCTGTTTCATCTTTCTAATGATGCAAGTTTCATTATTTTCTGGGTTTTTGACATATTTCACCATGTGTTCTTGTGAGTAGTTTGTTTAGGACCTTGAGGATGGGTTAGGCTGGGTTGATCTTGTGGTTTGTTTGATTTGGTCAAGCTTGATTGTTGTAGATCTCTTCTAGGCTAGATGATCTTAATGCTGATCCTATATCTGAGAAGGTAGGGTTTGATTTCAAGCATCTTAGCATCACACCAATGTCTAAGGAGCATAGATAAGGCTAGATCTAGAGCTTACCATTAGGCTTGCTAAGAGATTAGAAGTCTTGTTTGGTTTGAGATGTATTGCTTAATGCCTGCTTGTGTAGATTCTTTTCTTTGTGAGAACAAGTCTAGAAATGCATAGGTTTGATTGTTTCTTGCCATGAGAGTGGATTAAACATGTCTTAGAATAGTATGTCTAGAGATCAGCTCAATGTTTGCTTGAGATTTGTTGACCAAGTTAGATAACCACAATGATTAGCTCAGCCCATGAATCCCTCCTCAAGGCCTTCTTTGTTTATTGAAATCTTAGTCTAAATATCATTGCTTGCTTGTTGTTTGATTAGTTTTAGCATTGCTCTGTTTTTCTTGTGTTGCTCTGTTTTCACGTTTAAGTCTAGCTCGACCACGTACTCGACCTACACTCGGTCGAGTGCTGCTCGAGTTCATCCCCAGAACTTGTGTTTTTGATTTGTGATTGTCTTGTTTCATTCCTGTTTCATTTCCATTGCATTCACGTAGTTTCCTGTTCATTACTTGTCTTGCATTAGTTCATTAGCATAGTGTCTATCTCTGTTCTAGTTTCATTATAGCTTTAATTTGTCTGTTCTGTTTGCATTTAGTATCTTGTTCTAGTTGTTTTTACTTTCTGCATTTCATATCTCATTTTAGGATTGTTAGTGACAAACAATCTTTACAATTGGCTTGACTTAGACTCATATGCACATCTTAATTGTTCACAATCACTCAGATAGGATTGACACCTCTTATACTGCAACTGCATAAGGGGAATTGAAACACCCTGACTTCTATTCATTCCATACATCATCATTCCATACATCTTTCTTTCACCACACCACAAAGAAAGTCAGTTTCAATTAGGGGCCGTTGCCCATTTGAGTGTGTTTTGTGACATTTAGGATCATTATTAGTCTAAGATTAAGTTCGTTTAAACACTTGTGAAGTTACTGAACTCGAATCTTCCTTTGCTTGGCTGTTTTGTGTTTCAGGTACCCACTCGACCACCTACTCGACCACCACTCGACCGAGCTGTGATCGAGCACTTGATCGAGCCAGAAGCCGGACCTAAATAGCCATTACTTCCCAGTCGACTCGACCACCCACTCGAGCCTGCGCTCGACCGTGTACCTGTTCGAGTCTGTAGTAGAGTTTGTTGATGCACACAAGGTCAAAAGGCAAAGACAGTCTTCAACAGCCTATTGACAACATCCACAGGCTACAAAAGGGTTTGAGACATAAGCAAGGAAGAGTAGTTCAACAACAACAAGGTCAAGACATCATGGAGCAACCAGCTATCCATGAGCAGAGACCAAGGCACATTGGTGCAGGAGATGCACCCAATACCCACAACCAAAGGGCTGGAATTGTGCCACCTTCAGTAGCAAACAATAACTTTGAGATCAAGAGTGGATTGATCTCAATGATACAAGCCAACAAATTTCATGGGTTGCCAATGGAGGATCCACTAGATCACCTTGATGAGTTTGACAGAATATGTGGACTCACAAAGATCAATGGAGTGAGTGAAGATGGATTCAAATTAAGGCTCTTCCATTTTCTCTTGGAGACAAACCTCACCTTTGGGAGAAGACTGTTCCTACTGGAGCTATCACCACATGGGATGCATGCAAGAAAGCTTTT
>NC_025700.1:9330786-9348418 GCF_000633955.1 Camelina sativa
GCGAACCTTGTGGAACCAGCTAGGGCTTCAATGTATGAGCCAAATCAAAGGAAGAGGAGCTCAAGTACCTGATAACAACCATTTTCAAGGTACTCGACCGGGTCACTCGAGCAACCACTCGACCGAGCACCTCCAATGCACTCGGCCGAGTTCCAGCCCAGATCACCCTATGGCTTCCCACCTCCAGCTGCTTATCCAGGATATCCAGGTTACCCTCCCATCCCACCCCAGTACTTCATGGATCCAGCACTCTACCAGCAGTTCTACCAGCAGCAAGGTCAGAATTTTGACACTCGTGGTCCAGCTCGACCCCCCCACTCGAGCACGTACTCGACCGAGTCCCGGTCGATTCCCATCGTCGAGTTGCCCCAATCTCCACCTCCAAGTCATCAACAAGACCCCAACTACTCCTATGACATCATGCAAGAGGATTTGGACAACTACTTCCACAATCCCTAAGGTACCACTATCACCTTCACTTGTAAATATCATTGCATTTGATGTTGTGTTTTGTGATTTGTTTTTAATCTTGCATCCTCAATCAAATTTCTTTCACACAGTGGACTGTGTGATTTAAGTTTGGGGGAGGGTTTGAGATAGCATTTGATGTTGTGTTTTGTTTTCTTATTTCAAATTTTTAGCATCATCATGTTAATACTTGCATAGCATCTAAGGCATAGAAAAACCCTAAAAATTTGAAAATTTTTGAAAAAATCTTTATTAAAAAAAAAAAAAGAGTGTTCATGTAGTTTGCATTGCATATTAGGATCTTGTTTAGCATGTTTCATGTAGGATTGTATAGTATTTGCATTAGGGATCTATGATGAGTATTCCCTTGTTAGCTTGTTTATTCACTAGACTAGGATCAATGCCCAAGTTAATAGTACTTTGATGCTAGTTGAGTGGTTAGAAGAATAAGATTGAACCAAGCCTTGAATTCCTACATTGCATTTGGTCTAAATTGAAGCATGTTGAGATTTGAAACCATTTCCTATTTATAAGAACCTAATATTGACTTTCAATTATCAATGTGTGCATTGCTTTAAACTCATGGATACCATATACATATTTGGATCATCTTCTTCCTTTTTACCACTCTTGTTGATCCAAGTAGCTGATTTCCTCATTAAGAATCAGTTCCCCTACCCCTAAACCAAACCTTCTTTCAAGCCATGTTTATTCTTGTGTGTGTGAGGCCTATTTTTGGGATTGAGCTTGGTAGAAAGTGTTAGGTTTGAACTGACAAGAGTAAAGCCTTGTGTAGTTCTAGTTTGCATTTTTCAAACTAGATAGGACTAGGTGGTTCACTTGTTGGGTTTGGGACTTGGCTGTTATGAAAAGAAAAGAGGAAAAAGAGAAAGAAAAGGTTAGAGTCTTTAGGAGGGGAATGTGTTTAAGAAAATTTAAAGTCTAGTGAAAGAATGGGAAGAATAAGGTTGTTTAAAGATGGTTCTAGTTAAAGAAAAGAAAGAAAGAAAAGAGAAGTCTAGCAAAATGCTTATATGTCTTAAGAATAAGAAGAAAAGAGAACCATAGCAAATAAGTAAGAATCCCCCATTCCACTAGAAAGATCAAATAAGAAACCTCTCCTAAGACTTTAAAACCAAAAGAGAAAAGGGTGAAAAAGAAGAAAAGAAGTTAAAGGGTAGCACTAGGATCAATTGGGTTTAGATTGATAGGATAAACACTTTGGGTGCCTTTGGGTAGACAAGGTTTTGTTCTTGTATGTGTCTAAGTGTTCTTACCTTTAGCATTCTTCTAAAGCTCAATCCATTTTTTATGAGAGAACCTTGATATTGATAAGCCCTACTCTAAAAAGAGACCATCATTGTCTCTAAACCTTTTACTGCCAAGCCAAATGAGTTTAAGCATTGCATAGAATTGATTCATGTTCTTGATTAATGAATGTTAAAGGAAATGGTTGATTTGAATGCATGTGGATGTCTAAGGCTCAAATCAGTGAAGGTTGTGATATGCTTGTCTAAAGTCTTTAAGTATAGCTCATTCAACTTGCATCATAGTACTAGTAACTTGGACATTGATTCTAGATAGTCTATTTGCAAGCTTTAGGAGCTGAGATCCCACTTTCAAACCTCACCTACCTTCTTTTGTCTTGATTATTTGCTTGAGGGCAAGCAAAGACTAAGTTTGGGGGTGTTGATGTTCATATATTTTACCTTGTTTTCCCTTAGTTTATTCACAACTTTTGCATCTTTTGCTATCCATTTAGGCCATTATTGTGTAGCTTTAGGACTAATCATGCATTAGAGTATAGTTGCATTGCATTTGCATCTTTTCATGCATAAACAGGTGATTTTGGAGCTTAAGGAGCATGGAAGCAATGCTGAGGAGAAGTGAAGCAATCCTGAGGAGAAAACAAGAGAGTTAAGGCTGTAGAATCAAGTTCCGGAGTCCAACTTGACCGCACACTCGACCACCACTCGACCGTGTGCTGAGAAGGACTCGACCGAGTGGAGAATGCACGAGAGAAGCCAGCTCGACCAGCCACTCGACCGAGCACTGGTCGAGTTGACCGAGCCGTTGACTACTTTGACTTTTTGTATTTTTAGGGCTTCCACCTCACCTCCTATATAAGGCCCTTGTACCTGCAGCCACCAAAGAGTCCAGCTTTTTAGAGAGTCTAAAACCTAGTTTTTACCTTTTTTAGATTTTATTCCTTTTGCACTTTTTTTTTTTTTTAGATTTTGTACTTGTTTGAGAGAGAAAGACTAGATTCTTATATTTTGTTTGTTTCATAACTTTCAAAGTATTAAGATTTCGAGTTTTATTCCTTCATCAATATTGTAGATCTCTGTTTCATCTTTCTAATGATGCAAGTTTCATTATTTTCTGGGTTTTTGACATATTTCACCATGTGTTCTTGTGAGTAGTTTGTTTAGGACCTTGAGGATGGGTTAGGCTGGGTTGATCTTGTGGTTTGTTTGATTTGGTCAAGCTTGATTGTTGTAGATCTCTTCTAGGCTAGATGATCTTAATGCTGATCCTATATCTGAGAAGGTAGGGTTTGATTTCAAGCATCTTAGCATCACACCAATGTCTAAGGAGCATAGATAAGGCTAGATCTAGAGCTTACCATTAGGCTTGCTAAGAGATTAGAAGTCTTGTTTGGTTTGAGATGTATTGCTTAATGCCTGCTTGTGTAGATTCTTTTCTTTGTGAGAACAAGTCTAGAAATGCATAGGTTTGATTGTTTCTTGCCATGAGAATGGATTAAACATGTCTTAGAATAGTATGTCTAGAGATCAGCTCAAAGTTTGCTTGAGATTTGTTGACCAAGTTAGATAACCACAATGATTAGCTCAGCCCATGAATCCCTCCTCAAGGCCTTCTTTGTTTATTAATATCTTAGTCTAAATATCATTGCTTGCTTGTTGTTTGATTAGTTTTAGCATTGCTCTGTTTTTCTTGTGTTGCTCTGTTTTCACGTTTAAGTCTAGCTCGACCACGTACTCGACCTACACTCGGTCGAGTGCTGCTCGAGTTCATCCCCAGAACTTGTGTTTTTGATTTGTGATTGTCTTGTTTCATTCCTGTTTCATTTCCATTGCATTCACTTAGTTTTCTGTTCATTACTTGTCTTGCATTAGTTCATCAGCATAGTGTCTACTTCTGTTCTAGTTTCATTATAGCTTTAATTTGTCTGTTCTGTTTGCATTTAGTATCTTGTTCTAGTTGTTTTTACTTTCTGCATTTCATACCTCATTATAGGATTGTTAGTGACAAACAATCTTTACAATTGGCTTGACTTAGACTCATATGCACATCTTGATTGTTCACAAACACTCAGATTGGATTGACACCTCTTATACTACAATTGCATAAGGGGAATTGAAACACCCTGACTTCTATTCATTCCATACATCATTCATTCACCACACCACAAAGAAAGTCAGTTTCACACACTCTTTAAATTCCAACAGTCGAGATATATAACATAGCACTAAAACGTTACCTTTACAACTTCTACATCCTTTACTTTTTCTAAACTAATCTCTTCATAATTTCTCTTTGTTTCTATTAAAAAATATGGCGAGATTTGTGTTCCTTAACAAGGTGAATCCCTCAACTATGCAATGGAAGATTTGTGTTAAGGTGTTCCGTTCATGGCAAGTGAAAAATAATTTGAATGAAGTTTCGTTATAACTAATTTTGGTTGACGAAGAGGTATTGTTATTGTTGCTTTTTCTTTATTTTTAAGTATAGATGGATTGTCATCAAGTATATATGGATTGGCTTAATATTCTTCTAAATATTAATTATACATATACTATGAAATAGGGTTCATTTGGACATGCCACAGTTCCGGCGTCGCTCTATGGTCATCCGTATCTTGATATGTTGGAAAATCAAAGTTATGTTGTTGAGACGTTCAAAGTCAAGGAGGATAAAGAGAAGATCCAGAAAACCAATCTCGCTTATCGTTTTCTTTTCACAGACAAGACTATAATAAGTCTTGCAAGAGATCCTATTATTTGCAAACCTTTTAATAACATGTGTTTTAAACGTGTTTATGTTAATGAGTTTCATGGACGTTGGTCTTACGGTAAGTATTAGTTTTCAATGGATTGTTTAAATAAACTTTAATTTTACTACTTATAATACAAATCAAAATATTTTATGCAGTAAATTTGATTGGATGCATCACTAATATTGGGGAAATGAAGAGTTTCAGACAAGAAGACAGTGCTGATCGTTGGAGTCTGATGAAACGATACATCAGATTCAGAATCATGTCAATTGAGTATGTTCTAATATTATTGCATGCACTTTTTTGGAGAAATCTAACAAATGGAACGAAATATAGTTTGACAGATTTATATGTACTTGACACATTATGTTGAGAAATCTTTTACACTTTCTTAGATTTGATTTAAGTTAACTTTTTTCCAAGGGGATATGTACTTGACTGCTTCGCAACCGGATGTTATGCCAATCTTATCTACAAACGTTACAAGCTTGGAAACGGGAAGAGGATTTGTCTGTTCAAAATGTGGAAAGGAGTCAGATTTGGAGGTAATGAAATGGTTGAATATATCATCCGTAAGTTGTAAATTATTATTATGAAATTTTTGACTGATTATATTTTTAACAAAAAAAAACAGTTTTGTAAGATGATAATGTTCTCCTAACCAACGGTGATGGGTGTTCGGATATAATAGAGGATCCAAAGGGTGAAGAATATTCAGACTACATGTAATCATTTAAAAATAAGAATAAATATAAATATAAGAATATATATTAAATTGTACTTTATTTTTGATCATAAACAGGTACAATTACATTGATCTTCATGGACTTTGATGGTACCGACTGTCAATTCTTCATGGACTTCAAGTAAATAACAAATTTAACCTTCTATATTTAGAATTTAATTGTTGGACAGTACTGATCAGTTTTTTTTTTTCCAAAATACAGTGATACACCTGACTCCTATATCCATCTTGCTGTTGAAGATTCATTTGAGAAACATAGAATTCCCGCTTGAGTACTCTCTACAATATTTAGTTTTTGTTTTCTGTAATGTTTTAAATTTCCGTAAAAACATGAATTAAATATTTATTCCATAAATATATTAAGTTATATTAGTTATGTTAGCATTATTAAAAAGTGTTTGAACGTTGCTTGAAATTATTTCAAATTAAGAAGCTAAAAGTTGTTAAAAACACATATTATAGCCCAATGCATGATGTTGATAAAGTTCATCATCCAAGGAGAAAATTCCAAAATAGGTGTTTCTGTTCAAACATCTGCATTTTTCAACAAACCAATTACGAGAACCTTGAAAACAAATGATATATTGTTCATTCATATCAATCAGAAACGCGTGCAACTTTTCCTATGTAATACACGATATTTTGTACTGGCCACATAAAATAAAAAATTTAATTGAATCGATTTACCTTTGTTTGCTTTAAATATAAGAAACCATGAAAATTATAAAACCATTGCAGTTCTTACTCTATTATATCCTTATTACTTATATCCACTTAATAAAAACAAGAAACAATGGTCGTGTTAGTAAAAGATTTGAATCCTACAGTACGTGATCCACGAGTTGCTGTCAAAATTCTTAGACAATGGCCCCCGCATTTTATTCATGGGCAACGTTTTTATGAATGTTTGATTCTGACAGACGAGAGGGTATGTTTTCTAACTCTTTTTTATTGTCATTTGTAAAATGACAAGTTAAAATATTATACTTAACAAACAAAATTATATTCCTAATACAGGGAGGAAGGATTGATCCCCAATATAGATGCTGCTTTATTTGTAGAAAAGTTTTATGAAAGAATTAAGGAAGGAGACTGGTACATGCTTTCAGGATTCAGAGTGAAAGCTGGCCGATGATCTTTCAGAAATTCAAACAATCCATTTGTGATCTTGTTCATAGACCAAACAGAAATGATTCCAATACCTCCGAGAAGTATAGACAATTTCTACCGTCTTATTGATTCGTCAATGATGCAGAAATTTACACATGATGAGAAGAACTGTTGTGTTGGTAAGTTCTAATAAACAAGTATTCGTTCTATTATAATTAATTTCTATGTATAAGAAGATGAAATAATATTCTATTTCTTTGGGATTCATTTTATGTTAGATATTTGTGGAATGGTGATGCATGTAAATGAGAGTCGGACAATTGATTTCCTCGATCGTCAAAATGGCTACACGTCCAATAATAAAGTTGTGACATTTACTATTCTTGACGTCATGTAAGATAATTTGTAAAACTATCAATATTACTTAAAATATATTATTAGTTAATTTTAAGTATATCATTAACTATTACTATTACAAAAATGTTATAGTGGCAAAGAGATCGAGTGTGTTGCAGTTGGCGAAACTTGTGTTGATTTTCTTAAAAAAAGGGGAAAAATTCTTTCCTCTCCTACCTATTGTAGTCAACCAATAATGTGTACGCTTTTGTTTTGGAGGATATCTGTTTTTGAAGGTACTGTAAAGTATCTTAATAATTGTAACACTTAAAATTTATTGCATTGAATTATCATTCTATTTCTAACTAAACTTATACTTAAATAGGTATCAAATGTCTGATGTCTCAATTACGATGTTCGAAGGTTATACTTGAAGATGAAATTGCAGGAATCAAAACGGCCGATCTGGCTAAAATGTAATTACTATACTAAAAATGTAATGTTTTTTCTAACAATTAATGATATCTAAAATCTAACTTCTTTTGTTTATAACAGTCGCTGGCCTGACGATGATTCATCTGTTGAAGACTGTTTAGAGGAAGGTTGCAGCTCAAACAACCAGAGATGAGGATGTCCTGATGTTTTCAATAATTTCCTATGATCTTATCTATTTTGAAAATTTTCAATATTTAGTTGTTGTAACTTTGGACTTGCGTATTCGTGTTTCGTTATGTCATAAATTTTTACTATTTTAAAACTTACGATTTAGTTATTATTGAATTAGTATAATTTATTGTTTAATAATACTATTAATTTATATCTAGAACACTAAAACTGGTACGCATTACCGGAAAGAGAATATGTTGTATTCCGTTATTAACTAAAATTGGAAATATATGAAATATAATCTTTGACCCCCAAAATAATACTTTATGATTGTATAGTTTTAGATTTAAGAAGTTTCAGTTTAAAAAGATTATTAATAATATCTCTTAGAAAAAAAGTAAAGGTATAAACTATAAAGAAAAAACTATGATTATTGGAAATCAATAAAATGTTAAAAAAAAACAGAAACGGAAACCATAATAATTGAAATGAAAAATAAATATAAAAATACCATTTAAGTATTCTTGATGATATTATTGTTACAATGTATGCCATTTATTTAATATTTAAAATTTCCAAAATTTTTTTAAAAATATATACCTTATCAATACATGCTAACTCTATAAATATTAAATATTATTTTGCGAACATAGTTTCATATTTTTTGTTTCAATCCAGTTTATGCTATCATGGCTAATCTACTTTCCAATGCTATAAAGAATAGCATCATAAAAAAAGACTATTATGTTGATTTGAACGACATGAATCCTTTCATTCATGAGTGGAAAATTAGAGTCAAGATTTTAAGGAAATTTGAGTGTGTTCATCCTCTCTACAAAACGACTGATTTGATTTTAGTTAATGAAAAGGTATTTTTTATACGATAGATATTTCATAATATAGATTGTTCTTGACATGCGTATATAACGATTTAACGCAGGGCCAAAAACTACACGCTTTGATGGGACCTGAATTTTGGGACTTTTTTATAAACAATTTGGAAGAAGGCGAGTGGATAATGTTGGCAGGTTTCTCACTAAGCAATGTTACCGGGGATTTTAGACCAACTGATCATCGTTTTATGATACACTGGAGAACCATAACATGGTTTAGAAAGATAGCTGCTTTGTCTTCAAATCAATTCTTTTCTTTTGTATCATTAATGATATCAAAAGTGGATATCTAGACTCTGCTTATTGTATTGGTAAGGAAAATTTTATATAAAATTATAAATATCGAGATGATAATTGATTATGGTAATTGTAAAATATATGCGGATATCATCGGAAGAGTATTGCGGATTGGAAATCGCTTTGAGGAAGGCCCACCCGAAAAAGAATGGAATGAGTTGTACGTTGATCTGGAAAACATTGAATACGTTATTTAGTTTTATTTGATTAAACTAAAAAAATTATATTGATACTTTGACTAAATTCTAAAAAATTAATGTAGGGGTGATCGATTGTCATGTCGATTACCAAAGTCTTATGCGAAAGATTTCTTTAATGATTGGATACATTGTGTTGATGATATCATATGTGTAATATGCTTTGCAAAAATTGAGAGAGAACAAGGTAAAGTTTAATTCTATATATATATATATTTAATAATTATATTGTCTCATATCGTTAAATATATATTACAAATTTCTTCTTATAGATTCAATCATGGTGACCACATTGCACAATTGTACGAAGGTGATGATGAATCCTCCATGTCCACAGGTCACGCAGATGAGAGATGCCTTTGATGATATGGAATCCTGATTTTTAATTTATTGAAGTTTATGGGATTTTAATTGTTATCGAATCCTTATTTTTATAATTTAAAAGTTTATTCGTCTTTACGTTTGACATATACAATTATTCTATAATTTAAAACTTTTGATGTCAAACTTTTGATGTCCACAGGTCACGCAGATGAGAGATGCCTTTGATGATATGGAATCCTGATTTTTAATTTATTGAAGTTTATGGGATTTTAATTGTTATCGAATCCTTATTTTTATAATTTAAAAGTTTATTCGTCTTTACGTTTGACATATACAATTATTCTATAATTTAAAACTTTTGATGTTCGTTTTCGTCTGAAATTTGGAATAATTATCTATTATATAAAAAAAATGTCATGTTTAAACTTAATTACAAATAATTAAGGATTTAAGATAAATTCCTAAAAGGTACGTATTCTATCATAATTAATATATACTTAGTTATATAAAATTTTTGCTATTTAATTTTAATAATCAGTGGAAATTAAAGTTCTCGAACGAACATAATTATATAAAATTGTTATATTATTCTACAATGCCTAAAAGGTACGTATTCTGTAAGATATTTAATATCACTTAGATTTAAATTTCTAAAACCCAATAAAGACGAATTATTAACTTCCCTTGTACGAGATGTAAAATAAGTATATTAATTTTAAAAATGCAAGTTTGCATTAATATCATGATATACTTAAAGAAATATTGATTATATATGACAATTATCTTTTTGAGAGAAAAGTCAATTGATATATTTAAAAATTATTAGTTATCATAATGCTTCTAAAAAGGAAATTGATATAATATTCAATATTATCATAATTAATTAAAAATGTTAAATTCCGAAATTATATACTCTATATATACTAATACACATCGAATCCTTATCGACAATTAGAGTTTTAGTTTTTNATTATCGACGATTAGAGTTTTAGTTTTTTTGAGAGATTCATTATGGCCTCCAAACAGATCATAATCTCTCCCTATGTTAACATTAGTGAGATCAATCCTGCTCTAGATCATTATAAGATGAGGGTTCGTGTGATAAGACTTTGGAAAGCATTCAAATCGCTGCAGATGGTTTTAGTCGATGCAGAGGTTGGTTTCAGTAAATTTAAGCTTCTTTTGTAGCAAGTATTTTAATAACAGTTTACTATTGAAACTGGTTCTAACGTGACGTCTGGTATTAATTTAAGGGTACGAGGATTCATGCGTCTATTGAGGATGCATTGGTGAAGAAATTTCATAACCAGCTTAATGTTGGTGAATCGAAAATAATCGATACTTTCAGTTTGGTGGATTATGACGGTGATTACAGAACAAGTGATTTGGGATTTGAGATGGTGTTCTATAGAACAACCATAGTAAAACCATGTGATGATTTCCCGGTCCAAGTACCTGAAAAATACTTTCAAGAATTTTCAACCATCTTGGCTAGAAAAATAGACAAACAAGTATTGTTTGGTAAGTTGTGCAAATATGTATATGTATATATATTAAAATAACTTGGATTATGAATCATGTATTATAACCAGTATTTTAATGTTTTGATAGATGTGATGGGCCAAATTGTTGGAGTTGGTTCTCTAGATAACGTTAAAATTAAAGGAAAGGACAACTTGAAGATAAGTTTTGACTTGCAGAATATAAGGTTTGTTTTAAAAAAAAAAATTTCAAAAAAATCTTAAGAAGCGTAAAATAATTAAAACTTTGTGTCTACAGTTGTGATCGATTGATTTGTACGATATGGGGTGATCTAGCAAGAACCTTTGAAGCTTCTATAAAAGAACACGAAGACTCGGTTGTTATCTGTGTTATTAGATTTGCATGTTTGAAAGAGTGGAAGGGTAATTTTTAAAATGATACATACGCGTGTTCTCTGTTTGTGTTAATTGAATTAACCTCTTCTTTAAAACTCATATATTTTGTTTGCAGGTAATTACAGTATATCAAATGCATTCAACACCACATATATTCACTTAAATCCATCAATTCCAGAAGTTGAAAGATTCCGAAAGATGTAAATAATTTTTCTAATTACAAACAAAACGCCTAACATGTCTTGAATGTGTACACATTCTTATTATTGTTTTTTAAAGGTTGCCAAACACTAGTGTCGTTGAACTGGTTCAAACTGATGGCGAAGCAAAGCATGTACAACCAAAGGTAACTTTGTATGAAGAGTTTTTCATGATAAATGAAAAGAAGACTATCGACGATATCCTGTATTCACTCGAGGTATTGTTTATCTAAACACGATAGTAAAAAAAAAAATAATTACTAGAAAAAAAATAATGATGTTTGTATATGTAGGTACGAACATGTGTGACTATTGGAACGATCTGTTCGGTGGAAAACGTGCCTAAGTGGTACTACATTGCATGCAAAGTTTGTAGAAAGAAAGTTCAACCATATCCATTAGAATCGGACAAGGGTAAACAACATGTATATAGTTGTGGTGTTTGCGACGACAATGTGAAGGAAGTCGATTATAAGTATGTATTACTTAAATTTTAAACTTACTTAATATGATTAAAATTGTATTCATGTGAAAAGGCTGATCATTAAATGGCTTCTATATGCTTTAGGTATAAACTCATGCTGCATGTTTCCTATGGAACGTCTCCAAAAATTAAGCTGCTATTTTTTTATGGTCTAGCTCAGATTTTTGTTGGTAAAAAGGCTGACGAGTTGGTAACACAACTAGGCGAGGTACGTCTAATATAAATGCCGAATTAATTTAACTATAAGAATTACCTCTTTTTTTTTTAGTATGTTTTTAACAAAATCTAAAAAATGATCAGGACGATCTTAACATCATGCCCGTGTCTCTTTCTGCTCTAATTGGGAAGACTATGCTCTTTAAGCTTTCTATCACAAATGATAATTTGAAGAGTGACAGGGCTTCTTATGTTGTTGAAAAGTTTTGGGAGAAGGATGATATGGTAAATCAGTTTGTCAAGGTAACGTCAAAATTATAAATGTAATCATAAAAATGTTTACAATAATTATCATGATTTCATTGTGTGCTAAAATTATCTTTAACAATCTTGCTAGGAAACTTACGGAAAGGTTCATAATGATAACCAAGAAATAGAACCAGATGAACAAGTTCTTCAACTTACGTCAGATGAAACAATATCACTTTCGACAAAGAGAGAGTTGCCTGGAGTCAATGAAGACATCGTACGAGGTCATAGCATGACTACTAGAAAGAAGATCAAGACTGAAAATCAAACATAATATTATTTTTTATGTTATGCATTACAATAAAACAATAATTTATGCTTTAATAATTATTTACTTCTAAATCTATGCCTTTTAATTCGTCATTGACATTATGGTTATTTATTATTTTTACTCATGTGAAGTATGAGTTATGAAACAGCTTTGGTCTTAATATTCGAATATTGTTATTAATTATTAAATTATTAAAAATATAATTTCAAACTATTAAGTATTTAAAAATTAATGATGTGCCAAAAATAACATATATTCTGTTCATAAAAATATAAATCTAATTATTGACAATTATTCTGAGTAGTTTAGACAAAATAAACTCAAGATAGTATTATTGATAATAATTTCCGATTTAAAATTAACAAATCTTTAAATAGAAACAATCTTTAAAATTTAATTACGAAAAAAATAACATATGTTAAGATAAATCCGTATATGTTACCTTTACATTTAAAATTATCCTTAGCATATTTAAACGTCAATTAAAACAGAAATACTGTGATAATAATATCCGCTTATCTTGGGGATGGACTGGTTGCATCGGTATATGGCTCATCTGGATTGTCATCGTGGTAGAGTGGAGTGTGAGCGTTCAGGAGGGAAGTTGGTTTATCAGGGGATTAGACCGACTTCGGGGAGTCTCGTGATCTCGACCATTCAGGCTGGGAAGATGATCGAGAAGGGCCGTGAGGCTTATTTGGTTACTATATCTATGCCAGAGTCAGTGGGGAAGTCTACGGTTAGCAGTATTCTGGTTGTAGAGGAGTTTGAGGACGTGTTCCATTCGTTGCAGGGATTACCACCTTCTCGGTCTGATCCTTTTACGATTGAACAGGAACCAGGGACGACACCGTTATCCAAGGCTCCTTACAGGATGGTTCCAGCAGAGATGGCAGAGCTGAAGAAGCAGCTAGAGGATTTGTTGAGCAAGGGATTCATCCGTCCTAGTGTATCACCGTGGGGAGCGCCGGTGTTATTCGTTAAGAAGAAGGATGAGAGTTTCCGCTTGTGTATTGATTACAGAGGTCTCAACCGGGTCACTGTGAGGAACAAGTACCCTCTTCCGAGGATCGATGAGTTGTTGGATCAGTTGAGAGGTGCTACTTGGTTCTCCAAGATAGATCTGGCGTCGGGTTATCATCAGATCCCGATAGATGAGGCGGATGTGAGGAAGACTGCTTTCAGGACGAGGTATGGGCATTATGAGTTCGTAGTGATGCCGTTTGGGTTGACTAACGCATCAGCTGCGTTTATGAGATTGATGAACAGCGTGTTTCAGGAGTTTCTGGACGTATATGTCATCATTTTCATCGACGACATCCTGGTTTATTCTAAGAGTCCTGAAGAGCATGCAGTGCATTTGAGGGCAGTTCTGGAGAAGCTGCGGGAGCAGAAGTTGTTTGCTAAGTTGACGGGGAAGGATGTTTCTTTTGTCTGGTCACAGGAGTGTGAGGAGGTCTTTGCAAGCCTGAAGGAGATGTTGACTACTGTTTCGGTGTTGGCCTTGCCTAAGTAGGGAGAACCCTATGTGGTTTATGCAGATGCATCTAGAGTGGGTTTGGGATGTGTGTTGATGCAACATGGGAAGGTGATTGCCTATGCTTCGCGGCAGTTGCGGAAGCATGAGGACAACTATCCTACTCATGACTTGGAGATAGGTGCTGTAGTTTTTGCCCTGAAGATTTGGAGATCTTACCTTTATGGTGCAAAAGTACAGGTGTTTACAGATCATAAGAGCCTGAAGTATATATTCACTCAGCCCAAGCTGAATTTGAGGCAGAGGCGGTGGATGGAGCTGGTGGCGGATTATAATTTGGAGATAGCCTACCACCCTAGTAAGACTAACTTGGTTGCAGATGCTTTGAGTCGGAAGCGGGCGGCTTCGGCTCAGGAGCAGGATATGGATTCTCTGGTAGGAGAGATCAGTGCGTTGAGCTTGTGTGCGGTTTCTCAGGAGCCGTAGGGTTTGGTTGCAGCTGATAGAGCAGATCTGTTGAGCAGAGTGCGGTTGGCTCAGGAGTTGGATTTGGGGCTGGTGAATGCCTCAAAGGATGTTGACTCAGAGTATCAGGTTTCGGCTAATGGTACTATTCTGGTGCATGGGCGGATCTGTGTGCCCAAGGATGAGGAGTTGAGGCAGGAGATTCTGAGAGAGGCTCATGCGAGCATGTGTCAGCTAGTGAAGGCTAAGCATCAGGTACCAGGTGGATTACTGAAGAGTCTTCCCATTCCATAGTGGAAGTGGGACATGATTACTATGGACTTCGTGGTGGGTTTGCCCGTGTCCAGGACTAAGTCGGCACATTTTCTGGCCATTAAGAAGACTGATGGAGCAGCAGTCTTGGCTAGGAAGTATGTGTAGGAGATAGTCAGGTTGCATGGGGTGCCAACGAGTATTGTGTCTGATAGGGATTCCAAGTTCACTTCGGTGTTCTGGAGGGCATTTTAGGCAGAGATGGGCACTAAGGTGCATACGAGTACAACTTATCATCCCCAGACAGATGGACAGTCAGAGAGGACGATCCAGACGTTGGAGGATTTGCTGAGGATGTGTGTTTTGGATTGGGGTGGCCATTGGGCAGATCACTTGAGCTTGGTAGAGTTTGCTTATAACAACAATTACCAGGCGAGTATTAGCATGACTCCTTATGAGGCTTTGTATGGGATGTCGTGTCGTACACCGTTATACTGGACTCAGGTGGGGGAGAGGAGCATGTATGGGGCAGATTTTGTTCAGGAGACCTCGGAGAAGATTCGGCTTCTCAAGCTGAACATGAAGGAAGCTCATGATCGGGAGAAGAGTTATGCCGATAGGAGGAGGAGAGATCTTGAGTTTCAGGTTGGAGANGTCAGCTAGTGAAGGCTAAGCATCAGGTACCAGGTGGATTACTGAAGAGTCTTCCCATTCCATAGTGGAAGTGGGACATGATTACTATGGACTTCGTGGTGGGTTTGCCCGTGTCCAGGACTAAGTCGGCACATTTTCTGGCCATTAAGAAGACTGATGGAGCAGCAGTCTTGGCTAGGAAGTATGTGTAGGAGATAGTCAGGTTGCATGGGGTGCCAACGAGTATTGTGTCTGATAGGGATTCCAAGTTCACTTCGGTGTTCTGGAGGGCATTTTAGGCAGAGATGGGCACTAAGGTGCATACGAGTACAACTTATCATCCCCAGACAGATGGACAGTCAGAGAGGACGATCCAGACGTTGGAGGATTTGCTGAGGATGTGTGTTTTGGATTGGGGTGGCCATTGGGCAGATCACTTGAGCTTGGTAGAGTTTGCTTATAACAACAATTACCAGGCGAGTATTAGCATGACTCCTTATGAGGCTTTGTATGGGAGGTCGTGTCGTACACCGTTATACTGGACTCAGGTGGGGGAGAGGAGCATGTACGGGGCAGATTTTGTTCAGGAGACCTCGGAGAAGATTCGGCTTCTCAAGCTGAACATGAAGGAAGCTCATGATCGGGAGAAGAGTTATGCCGATAGGAGGAGGAGAGATCTTGAGTTTCAGGTTGGAGATAGAGTGTACCTCAAGATGGCCATGTTGCAGGGTCCGAACAGGTCATTGACTGAGACTAAGTTGAGTTCGAGGTATATGGGTCCGTTCATAGTGATTGAGCGAGTTGGACTAGTGGCATATAGGCTGGAGTTACCTGAGGTTATGCGTGCATTCCATAAGATTTTCCATGTGTATATGTTGCGGAAGTGTCTCCGTGAGGATGACCAGTTGGTGGCTAAGATCTCTGAGGATCTTCAGTCCAACATGACTGTGGAGGCGAGACCAGTGAGGGTTCTCGAGAGGAGGATCAAGGAACTTCGGAAGAAGAAGATTCCTTTGATGAGAGTCATGTGGGACTGTGATGGTGTGGAGGACTAGACTTGGGAGCCTGAGGCGAGGATGAAGTCAAGGTTTAAGAAGTGGTATGAGAAGCAAGCCACGACTTGAGCTTGCCTAGCCTGGCCCCATCTGTAGTCCGTGGCTCGAGCGGAAATGGAGTATTCCAGCCCATCTCTCTTGTTACTCGGTCGCTTGGGGTGGTTGGTTGTGCGACTCAGTAACAAGATGAGGTGGTGTTTGGGGTACAAAATTTCCGCAAGACAGTGTTTTGGAGGAAAGTTTCCTGAATTAGAAGTTTCTATAAGTGGAAAGTTTCCATATGTGGTTAGTGCTAAAAAATGGAAACTTTTATGTGAGTTAGAATTTGTCCATTTTTGGTGGCGGAGAGCCTAGGAGAGGGCTTGTGTGGCCTTTGTGGCGGGCTGTTTAACCGTTGTGTGGCCTTCATGGCGGGCTGTTTAGGCATTGTGTGGCCTTCGTGGCGGGCTGTTTAGCCATTGTGTGGCCTTCGTTGCGGGCTGTTTAGCCATTGTGTGGCCTTTGTGGCGGGCTGTTTAGCCATTGTGTGGCCTTCGTAGCAGGCTGTTTAGCCATTGTGTGGCCTTCGTGGCAGGCTGTTTAGCCAGAATGCCTGTTGAGGCGGTCCTTCGGGACAGATGGTCTACAGAAAGGGAACCTGGTTAGGAATAGGACTCAGACGTGTTCAGAATTGTTTGCTCGCGACTCTTGGGGGACTTCGGTTCTCCTAGTACCGCAATATTCCAAGACTTTCTGGCTTGGGAGTGTGGTTGGTATATCGACTTCGATTGACGATCCGAAGGCGCACTGTAGGGTGACGACCCGAGAGACGAATATTGGATTTCTCCTTATACATTATGGCATGCGGGTTTAGGTGCGATGAGGAGCCAACATTATGGCATGAAGACTTAGGTCTTATGAAGAGCCAATAAAAACTCAAGGATTAGGCCTATGAGACAAGGAAAGTCCAAAAGTCAAGAGCAAATAACGCCTGGAGAGTGAGTCTATCACCTAGAGGTGACCTTTCGTATATCAGTCGGAGGAGTGCGTGCCGTGGAGTTGGTAGCACATGAGTCCTTGGCTGAGTGTTGTTCGAGATTCGAGGACGAATCTATTGTGGTGGGGGAGAATTGCAACGCGCGCGAACCAAAACTCTGCGTTTTGGGGTGGGTGTCGATCGACACTCATGTGGTGTCGGTCAACACCACTTATTTCTGGTTCGACCAAATTGATTTAATTATTGATTTGGACCGGTTTGGTTTAGGAAAAACCATTGAACCGAGATATTTAAGTAGGAAAACGACCTAGGTCGTGTTTTATTTTTGTCTTGGTCACCGTTTGTTGTTTTTGAGAGAGAAAGAGGAGAAAACAGTTTCTAAGAGTTCTTGTGAGAGTTTGTGAGATTTGAAGGCATTTTTGGAGAGATCTTGCTGTGAGAGTGAAGATCCAAGGCTAGGAACGTGGTGGGAAGGTTTCT